>NC_092821.1:105862459-106162459 GCF_023375885.2 Dermacentor andersoni
CGTATTTTCTTTGCTATCTTGGCTGCTCCTGAGGCATTAGGAAGCTGCAGGGAAGGCAGAGCTTTAGGAGTAAATTTGGCTGGGCAGCAGTTTTGTTTCGCTGCGCCTATCAATCTTCCTCTTAGCGCGCTGTCTCCTCTGCCAAACAACCCTTGATTTGTACCATGTTCCATGGCTCCCTTTGTATTCACCTACCCCACCTTACCTCATCTATTTCGTTTTTGTTTTTTCTTCTTTAGTTGGCTTCTCCTCAAGCAGTGTTATACTGCAGCAAAGCCAGAGGCTCAGTGGTAAATTGGCAGTTTCAGAATAAAACGCTATTATAGCTCACGGGTCTGACAAGTATAGGATGGTGATCTCACTCAGAATTTCCTTCACCCAGACTCCGACTCACTCAAACCTTAGTCTGACTCTGAGCGAGTATAAGTGAGTCCGAGGGTGTGCGTTTCAGAAACTTGAGGTGTGAGTACAAATGTGACAGGTTTTGGTAACATTCTAAATGTGATGTAAGTTAAGCACGTGTTCTAGAACAACTGCGAATATTCTTATCTGGCGAATTTACGAAAATATGAACAAAGCTTTGTGCATGAGAGGACCTAGTAATTTATTGTGATGACCAACCGCTATCCTATCAGTACATGGGGTTGCCGCCCTAAAAGAAATTTGGCCTGTAGGCGCTAATTCAGTCACCCAAACTCAATCGCCCAAGTGGGGCAGGGGCTCATTGAAGAGCAGCACATGCCCAGTGCAATTGCGGTGCAGCCTGTTGAAGCGTCGGATTGCTCCCTTTAAGGAACCCGCGTGACGGGGGTTTGGTTCGTCCCAGCATCATAGAAATTTAAACCATCTTTCTCGTCGTTGTAAAACGCCATATTCCCAGTGGCACATACCTAGTCACCCAAGTTGACCTCAAAACGTACTTTGAAGAGCGAAACACACCAACTGTCACCTACCCAGTGACCCAAGTTGACATCAAAGAGGTTCCTTGAACACCGGCGGAGACCGAACGGCACATGCCAAGTGCTCCAATTCGGTGCCAAAAGAGTTTCATTCAAGAGCGGTACACACACAGTCCCGCATATACAGCGACCCACGACCACGTGAAAAAATTTCGTTGAAGAGCAGCACATCTACACATTGCCACATACTCAGTGAACAAAGTTGACCTGTCGGTTGGTTTCGAACCTTGTTCCCTCAGCTTAGCTGCTAGGTGCCCCACCTATTGGACCATGGACTACGCAATGACCCAGGTAGGAGGAAAAACGGTTAGAGACATAGCTACATAGACAATTAGCCCTTGGAAAGTCCGTGAAGTAACCAAAAAATGCTAATGCATTAAGTGTGCGTAGAACGAGCAACAAAAGGAAGACGCATATTGTCTTTCTTCTTTTCCTTCTCCCTCGTTCTGCGCGTCGTTTACAAGATGGCCCAACAGCGACCCGATTACTTTACTACAAGCACCGTCCCCACCGATCATCGGCTGAGAAGGCAGTGAAGGCTTTCTTGTGCTTTTTGAGAGCGTCTGGTTTGCACTGGCGGTTTTGACTCAAGTACTGTCCGTGCACGTCTCTATACCCTCTCTTTCTCTCCCTTCTCTCTCTTCCCCCTTCTCCCTTCTCCCAGTGAAGTGTAGCCGACCGGACTCTTGACTTGTTAAAATCCCTGCCTTCTTTATATCCCTCTCTCTCTCCCGGTTCAATCGCTCGTGCAGAGAACACACAAAACCAATCGGTCCAAGCACGAAATCGGCCTGCTGCACGAAATTCGCCGCTGCCTGCGTAGCGGCCGGTAGCAGCAGCGTCGTCTGCAATAGCAGGGCAGACGACAGCAGGCTGACGAGCGCAGCCGCCGCCGCCGCCCACGGGGTGGCAGCACGCATCGCGCCATCCTGTGTACCTCGCCGTCCACGGCACTGCAAACAGAGGAGACAATTTGCATTTCTAATGAGTGAAGCCGCTGCCTATGCGTACTCTATGCACGAAGGAAAAAAGAGAGAGAAAAAACAAGACGATGCGTTGACCCCTTTCGCAGTACCAAAGAGCCCAGCGGAAGATGCGGCCAATTACGCCCTCAGAAACGACGTGTGTAACCAAGTTCGTCTTCTGCTCGAATTCCCTTCCCCCCGCTTCGTAATGGCGTCCCTCTATTCCGGGGACCAAGGATTTCAAAAAAGCTCAGTGTCTAAATGGGCGTGTTTATTGTGTAACTTGTGCTCGGCATCGGGTCAGGGAGCTAAAACCCCAGCCTCCAGGCGGAGGTGCGACCGCGAGCGGAGTTTCGTACCGCTGCCGCTGCAGCAACTTCTCCATTACGGCGTTTGAGGCGGCACATTCTAAAACGCGCTTCACGCATAACTGAACCATGGGACATACCCGATAAACTCGAAATGTCGCACGTCCCCCTCGCGTCCTCCCAACCTCCCTATGCCACCCTTTCAATTTACTTTCAAACCGATAGCTTCAGGTGCAAACAAATTGCTCTTCCAGCAGAGTTGTTCGTTAATGCCAACCAGGGAAATTTTTTAGTCTTCCAGGCTTACTCAAGAGTTACCGCACGCGAGAACAGTTGCGGACAAACATTCTTTTGAACTAGCATTATCGGGTTTCTGAACGCAATTCGTGCACTACACCAGAGCATCGTGTATCCGTCTCTCATGTTAATTCGCCTAATATGCCCTTATTCTTCCGTGATACTGGTGTAGAACACATGCATTGTCATAACACAATAAGACCAGTCACATAACCTACAGGGATCCTTACCGCTGTTCAACCATAATTAACAAAAAAAACAAAAAAAAACAAACAAGAAACGATCTTTCCACACGTGCTTTTTTGCGCACTACTCTCTCGAGCAATAGGTAAGAAAACTTCCGGTCTGCAGTTTCTCTGCGCAAGTGTTGATATTGAATGCAGTCGAACAATTTATTTGATAATCACTCACGCCAAGTTTATTTAAAGCAGGCACTGTCAGAGCCCCCTCGCTTAGTTAAATTTATAACACCATATCAGCACATACTTCTTATCCGGTGAGCAACCAGGGTGCCTTAGCGGCTGGGATGTTGCCCTGATAAGCACCACGTTGCGGGATCAAATACCGGCCGTGACGGCCGCATTTTGATGGGGGCGAAATGTAGAAACGGCCACGTCCAATGCAATGGAGGCACTAAAGATTACCAGGTGGTCAAAATGAATGTGTAGCCCCCCCGCTACAGCGTGCCTCACAATCAGATAGTGCTTATGGCACGTAAAACTCCGTAAAAAGGAAAAAAAACGTGTTAACTAGTAATGAAAGAAGTACACCTTCCATAGATGTTCAACGAAGCAACTGTCTCAAGTACTAGAGTCTGAACGAACCGGTTACACAGGTGCACTGTCGATTCAACCGATGGGTTCCCCTAATTATAACAATAATCTGTTTGTATATTAAAAAAGAACCAAGTACTTGTGTCCTCCTCAAATATTACGAAGGCAGTGCTCTGAAAGTCCACACTAGCTGAACCACGAAAACTGCCAGAAAATGAACAACTACTCTGTCAGTTCACATTATTATAACGTCATTCGCTACTACCGCCCTTGGATGGCTAGCAGAAGTTTGTAAATCCTGCAAGAGAAAGAACAACGTACATTGATAGTGTGAAGAGTACATTTCTCGTCTGTTTACAGCTTGGGCAGCGAATAACCCCCGATATCAACTCCAACCAGCGCCAACCCAAGTTTTGCCAACATTAGTCGCGCCCATATTGTTGTTTACATTGGCCCGATGGTAAGTGTACTCACTAGCAGTAAACTAACGTTGTCTGATGTAGGGTCAAGATTATAGCCTCCTCTCACCCAAATGAACCCTTGAGGTACGATACGTTTCATAGAGAGTCCCTATCGGCAAGCGCTGTCTTATTAATATAAAGAACACAGTGTTTGTTTAAATGGCATGGGCACATGCCCACACGAAAATCTTCACGAATGTGGACGAAGTCATCATCCGTTCATGAAGTCTCAAAAGGAGAAGCAGCACACCTGTGGAACTGCGGCAGAAAACAAAATGTCGCAGTGTTCATCGTCGCGCACGTTAGGCTCACGTTAGGCTCACGTTGATAGGCTCAATAAAACTCACTTTCGTTCGCTTTTCTGTAGTAGTATTCGCTCTAAAATGCCAACGTGCTAAGGGTGAAATTCGCACAGCCCCTGCTCCACTACTACGCTGCGCGCTACACTGCCGCGTTAAACGCACGCCGAATGATTTGAATTTGAATGAGCGCCGCGGCAGTTAAGATTGGCTCCAACCCCGGTCCCGTCAATTTCGGAAAGAGTCTCCACGAAGCACTCTTCTCGTCGCATTGATTGCGTCTCTGAGGGGGCGACACGCGCGGAGCTTACAGAATAGTTGGCAGTGATTAAAAGAAAGAAAAGTTCGTGGCCCCGCCTTCTCTTCGGAATTGACCCGGCTAGCAAACGAATGTGGACACCACTCAGGACAAGTCACACAAGCGATGTGAACAAGCATCCTTTAAAAGCGACCAAACGCGTAGCTTTCTTTCTTTCTTTCTTTCTTTCTTTCTTTCTTTTCTTGCTAATATTTTTGAATAACGATAGGCGTTATTGTTATTGCCAATATAGATGCAAATTACCCTAGTGAAATTTCTATATGCTTGTTTAATAACTGCTGAATTGTAATGCAAAGAAGGGGTGAGGCTTGCAGACACGGACACAAGAGAAGAGAAGTGGATGCTGAATTGTGTTCGACGGCGAAAGTTAAAGCGTAGAATGAGGCACCACAGGTAAAAATTTGTTGGGCCTTTCTTAATTGACACGAGCGCAGTGCAAAAATGGTTTTTAGGAAAGCCTGAGAAACATGAATTAAAAATGAATGGGTATCTAAAGCGCAGAAATATTGTACCTCGAAAGCGTGGACACGGAATAGAGGTCCAGGAAGTTGGCAACCAAGTACAGACTAATTGAACGCCCAAATAGACAACCCGGAGACAACAAATGTAACAGACAGAAATAGGTACGTTAAACTGGATGCAAAGGGTGAAAACAAAGAAGTAGAGCTCGGAGATTTACGGATAAGGCAACAAAGATATCTGGAAGACAAAATTCTGTACGCCAACGCAAAGCGCAGTGCCTTGCTGCTTGGGGCCCCAGCTGGCTGCCGGAGGTCAAAGACACACTGAAGCAAAATGCACGACAGGACAAGACATGTGTCCGCTGAAGCATATGTTCGGAAATCAAACAGTGCATCGTTATTACGATGCAAGAGGTGTATAGGACGTTCACCTTCCTGAAGCTCGAATTCAAAGCGGTCGAAGCTACTGAGCAGTCGAGATAAGCAAAAGACGTTTAGTGTGTTGGTGGGAAAAAAATGCTGGGAAAAGATATGTATGAACGGAGCCGTTAGATTTATCTGTAGGTTATAGTGTACTGGGTGTTCATCCTTAATTTTCGTGGCAATGTTTAAATATCGCGTGTGGCAGATAGCGTAAGTCCCGTCGTTCAGCTGGATTATTCGAAGAGGTGGACATTACTAGCCCGAGAAATCGAAACGCATGTTCAACTAATTGAAGAAAAATGACTAATTACCTTCTTAATTAATTACTTTACGGCACCTGCTGCAATTCACGAACTGTATCAGGTGAGATGGCGAGACGTATCCACTTGAATTTAATTTCCAGGGTGACACCAGTTTCGAGATATTTACCAAAGTGCTACACGGAATACATAGGCTTTCTAGTCACTTTTGTGCTTCAATGCATAAAAATGTCCATTCGTGAGAAAGTAAGTAAAACAACAGCGCATTTTCACGACGAGTTTGACGGCACATATCTGCAAACTGGCACCGTTCTGGAAATTTAATTTCCAAGCGGATTCGGCTTGTAATCTCACCGGCTACAATTCGTAAATTGAAATAACTGCTGTAAGTTATTGTCAATTAGTAGTGACGGTAAAGAAAGCAGCAAAACTGAGAAAGACGAAACCAGTGTTTAAGTGGGCGAACTTGTGCCCTCAAAAACAGGGTACACTCAAAGAACGGCGATAGCGGTGAACACAGTCGGCGATCGTCGAAATTCTGATAAGCGGGTAAAGCGCGTCGGCTTTTATACATCAGTCACTGAAGGTTCCAGAGTAATTGCTTGGACCAGCGTGTCTTCAAGAAAGTTCTACACCATTCGCGTCGCGCGATAAAATCAGATTACGCAAGGTTCGGTGACAACAGACAGAGGATAGAACCATCGATAACTTTCGAGAAACTTCCAATACATGCAGGCGCGTCCTGCGCTGTGCGAGAACATGGGAACGATGGAAGCGGTCACCCGACAAAGATAAACAAGTACACGTGTCAGTACTAATGCAAACAATAATTAGCTATTTTTATTATTTAGATGAATATGTGTTTCCTTTTCTCGTGCAAGTAATATCCGCCTCTATAAATAATCTAACTCAAGGACCAGAATTACGTTATCTGCAGCAAATAATTTTTAAAATGTCCGTAGAACTTCAATATGATCTCCCTGTAGAAGGAAAATATCAGGAAGAAATAGGCAATTTGCTATGCTGCTGTAGATTATCTCATACGTATAACTACACTTCTCCTGGCATGCATACTGCTACTCTCGAAGACAGCCTGCAGTGTGTTCCACGTGACTGGAGAAAACCGGTTCGTGCAGTTGGACAAATCTTGTCCACACGTTGTTACGCCTCAAAACAGCAAGGGCTATGCCTTAGATGCTTCCCACAACGCAGCCCCTTCATTGGCACCCGCCCAGACGGTGACGGGTCCAGACATAGACTGTGACGAGAAACAAAGGAGCCACAACAACCGCCTCGCTGCGTGGAGGTGGTAACTACTGCGAAGGCAAGTCTCCTGATTCAGACAACCTGACCGTCACGGAGAACCCACTAACTGAAGCAAGGGGCCAACGTCGAGGATTTCCGTGGGAAATGCGTCGACTTCAGGTTCCCCAATTTGTCGCGTGGTTGCCTCGTACGCGGGGGCGATCGCGCAACGTTGGAGGCGGGGTCCGACGGAATGGTGCAACGTCATGGGTGGGATCTTGTGAACGATTGGACGGTTGTGATTGGCCGAGACACAGTCATCAGATTCCCGTAGTCTAGTCACCTAGGCAAATGAACTGCTTTAAAAGGGGACACTTTTGGAGCAGTGGTGTGTTCCGACGTGTCCAGATGTATGCTCTAACATGTCTTGAACTCTGACATTTAAAGGGTTCCGACATGGTGTGCGATTCCGTATCTGGAGCCAGTGTAAATAATGTAAAAATATACCCTTTTCTTCGCTCCCACTCCCAGATGTACTGATCCCTTTGCCCAGAGGATTCCTGGCCTAAACGATACGCCGAGCCGCAACAACGTGCAGAACTTGACTCGCTCTCTCCGAACACTATAGCGGCGTTTGTCTTTACCCATCACTCACTGCATGGTACTGCAGTTTTTTTTTGTCGTGCTTCTTTATTAACTTCCAATTATCACCTAAATACTTTACGAATAATAAAGAGAACCACTGTCTTTTCTCTCTCTCTCTCTCTTCATCTATCTATCTATCTATCTCTCTTTTTTTTTCGCAGTAGACTCTTCACTCACACACAGCCGAGAAGTGGACTGCAACAGCGAATAACTTGTATGGCGATGTGCGCAGCATAAGCCTAGGAAAATTCCACTCTGCTCACAGTGTCAAAATCTCGGTCAAGGGCTGCCACGTGTGCGTTTTCTGCAAAACATTTGCGTAAAGCAAGAAAGAGAGGGAGAGAAAGAGAGACGGGAAACATTCGCTCAAAATTGTCGTTTCGGTTCTTCCACGTCTGGTCCTTGCAGTATAGTTTTTCCAAGAAGAGTCGCAGAAGGGCAAAGGTCCATCGCCATGGGCCTTGACCACGAGGCATCAGCTCCCCCTTTACATCTACCCTGAGCGAAAGGCCACAGCGCTGACGATAACATTACAAATGCTTTCGCTTCCTTCAAGCATGCCATCCACCATCCCCCGTCTGCCATAACGTTTTCTCACCGATGCGAATTCGTGTCTTGATGCCAGCGGGAGAAAGCTGGACGCGCTCGCCGAAAACTGTTTGCGCTGGGCAGTTTTGAGGCACGGCGTGTCATCTCGTCCGCCACGAAGTGTTGTAAATGCTTCTGTCCTCATAAGGAAATGAGGAGAACGAGCGTAGTGAACAGACAGCGCTCGTCTCCCCTGCTTCGGGTTCGTTCTGTTACTCCACCCGCTAGAATAAAAACGCGTGTATCTTGTTGGATACGGACCCTTTTCCTGGCATCACTCGAGTTCCTCGACCACATCCTATCACCGTCGCATTCCAATTATGGTGCGCAGGGGCGCGTCTACGACGTTCGCGACCCCCACCTCATGGGCCGCACGTGGAGCTATTGTCTCCACCCCTGCTTGACTCTTCCAGAAAGTGAAATGGGTGTCCGGCACGGTTCCACGTTGTTGATCTTGGTCTCGGGCAATGCTGTTTTGCAGCTCTGAAAGGTCGTTCAAGAACAACCCGTCTCCTCCCGCTGAGCACTTGCAGGCCAGGAGGCAACGCCGCTGGCAAGTCACCCCTCGGACAGTGGAGCCCTTGGAGCGCCCCCATGGGCCGAATGTGACGACACTAGCACGGGCGCCTGCCATTGGAGAAAAATGACGCCACCTCAGCGGGCTCGACAATTGGCCGAAAATGACGTGACCCCAAGAGACCCAAGGGGTTAAATGCGAGAGACAGGCCACGCCACCGCAGTTGGAATGTCTCGCTCACAGTTTGCGCTCGTACAGGTCCTGTTCGTGGCGTTGCTTGGCCAGTCCTGTTCCACGTCACTGGCACCACTGGCTGGGCCTCGGCTGAGCGAATGCTGCTACCACAACCAGTTCTCAAGCAGCGAGCCATTTTCTACAAAAAGCGCCCGGCATCCACCAGATGTCGCGCCGCCAAACCTGATTGATGGTCATCCACTCGGCTGGCAACTTGGAACCATGTCAGCTGACCTGCCTGAATATAACCACGCACCCTTCTTCCACACTTCGGGCCACGCCACCGCAGTTGGAATGTCTCGCTCACAGTTTGCGCTCGTACAGGTTAGTTACCTTGAAGCTTCATGTTATCGTAGCAACAATCCTTGTCTCATTGCGGTGTCGTGGCCCCCTGATATGTTGAACGGTATCAAGCGGTTTGCGCGTACAGCACTGTATCTTTTGCGCCTGTTATTGCTAGGCGGAGACATTGAAGTGAACCCTGGTCCAATGACGAAAGCACAAGAAGAAAAACTTGACATGGTATTCAGTGCCGTACAACGCTTGGAAGCGAGTAATTCCAACTTGTTGGAATCGGTGAACAGAGTGTTACACATACACATTGGACTAAAAAATGATCTTGAAGTACTAACTAAACGCGTACATGAAGTTGAAGGTAAACTTGAGTCACTTTCCTCAGAGAGACCAATCTCAAGCCAAGAAGTTAATCTAGCCAAAATGCAAAATCAAATCCAGGATTTAGAATCAAAATTTGCATCAGGAGTGTCGCCTCAGTCTTGCAGCAGCAGCAGCGAGCGTGATATATCGATGATGCACGATAAAATAGACGATTTGGAAAACCGCTCAAGGCGCTCTAATCTCCTCTTTTATGGCATTCAAGACACGGGTGATTCGGAAGACTGGGAAACGTCCGAGCAAATAGTAACTAAATTCTGCAAAGATCAACTAGGAGTATCAACAGCTTCAATCGCACGTGCGCATCGCCTCGGACGATTTTCAAATGAACGCACTCGACCAATTATTGTGAAGTTTTTCAATGAAAAAGAAATCGAAACAGTGCTTAGTAATGGCCACAAGCTGAAAGATACTAACTTTGGCATTTCTCGTGATTACTCTGAGGCGGTTCGCGATAAAAGACGTAAACTTTGGCAGTTCTCTAAAACCATAAAGAAAGAAAAAGACCGTGTAAGCCTTGTCTTTAACAAACTAAAAATTAACAAGGAAGTATACGTATGGGACACTCAAGCAAATTGTGCGAAGCTCGTTTCCCCGGTTGTGTCTCCAGTTTGACATAGCGCCAACTTTTCGACTTCACCTAAGGTTCCACAAACACCACAAACATTAATAAATAGTACGATTAATACTGAGGACGGTTGCTGCTTTTTATACACTAACATTAGAAGCGTTATGTCTAAAAATGTCGCACTATCTTCACTAATCGACTCAACATCGGCAACAGTAATAGCATTAACTGAAACTTGGTTGAACGATGCTACTCCTAATGAAAACATATTCGTTTGTGAAGCTGATTTTAATATCTTTCGTTGCGATAGGAAAAATCGTCGAGGTGGAGGTGTCCTCCTTGCAATAAACAGACAGTATATTGGAATGCCCGTTGTTATTAGCACTTTCCTTGAATGCGTAGTAACTTGTCTTAAATTCAGATCAAGTAACGTAATTATAGGTGTCTTTTATCGCCCACCGGACCTTACTCATGGGTTCACAGCGGAATTTCATCGCATTTTTACTGAACTTACTCATCGGTTTCCACATTCTAATGTAATCATTTTTGGTGATTTTAATTTCCCAGACATAGCATGGTCCACACTATCAACCTATAGTACACAGTCAGAGTCGCATGCGTTCCTCCAGTGTTGTCTTGATTTCAGCCTAACCCAATTAATTTCAAGCCCGACACGATGTTCTACGTACTCTTCTAATATTCTTGATTTGATCCTAACGAACAATCCAGATATATGAACTTTGAACTTTGAACTTTATTTGTATCTATACAACGTATGTTCTGAAATAACTCAGATTACTGGTCTATCCGATCATGATGTTTTAACTGGTCGCTTTGTTCCTTCACCTATCAAAAGGCAAATTATCAGCAAGCAGATTAGGTGTTACAAAAGAGCTAACTTTGATCGTATTAACAATGAACTATCGCTTTTTTCTATCGACTTTCTGAGAGATTACTTGTCGCGGACAGTAGAAGAAAACTGGTTACTACTTAAAAACGCACTCACTAATCTCATAGATAAATACATCCCGGTCATTTCCATAAAATCCGATAACACTGCTCCTTGGTTTTCGCTGAACCTTCGTCGCCTAAATAACAAGAAAAAAAGATTATTCAGGCAAGCTGACAAAAATCGATTATCTAAATCCTGGCGTCGGTACAAAGCATGTGACGAAGAATACCAAAGTTTACTCAAAGCCACGCGCAGGCAATTCTATAAACGGGACCTGTCATCGATGTTAACAACTAACCCTCGGCGCTTTTGGCGTGTCATTAATCCCAAGCATAATCCTGACATCGTCCTTACTGATCATGACGGCGCAGCGTTAACTGACACTGATTGTTCCGAACTACTGAACGAAACTTTTTCATCGGTATTCACGCGCGAATGTTTGGAACCGTTAGCCACCATGACTCGCACTGATTCGTTTATGCCGGAAATAATAATTACCGATTCTGGAATTTATTCTCTCCTCACTAATCTTAAGATTTCATCTTCCGCTGATAATACTGGCTTAAATAAAACAATTCTAAAAAATATTGCCCCAAGCATTTTTCCAGTACTGTCCGCCTTATTTTCACAATCACTATCAACAGGCGTTATCCCTCACGAATGGAAGGTGGCTAAGGTAGTGCCATTTTTCAAGTCTGGGGATCGTTCTTCACCGCTTAACTACCGACCGATTTCTTTAACAAGTAACATCTGTAAATTAATCGAACATATCATACATTCCCAGGTCATTAACTACCTTGAAGAACATAACCTCATATTTAAGCAACAGCACGGTTTTCGCAGAGGCTATTCATGTGACACTCAGCTCGCTGGTTTTATTCACGACATACATTCATCAATAGACACCGGAATTCAAGTAGATGCCGTATTCCTAGATTATTCAAAAGCATTCGACCGTGTCCCTCATCGTCGACTTATTCACAAACTTACACAGCTTAACATTGACTCTACTGTTGTAACATGGATAAAAGACTTTCTTTCTAACAGGATACAATTTACATCGGTTAACAATCACAACTCATCGCTAGTCCCCGTAACATCTGGTGTACCACAGGGAAGTGTGCTTGGGCCCCTACTTTTTCTAATTTATATTAATGATCTACCAGAAGGCATCAAATCCAATATCAGACTATTTGCTGATGATTGCGTCATATATCGTAATATTCACTCTAACTATGATCACGACATTCTTCAATCTGACCTAAACGCAATAAACGCATGGTGTTCAAATTGGCTAATGCCTCTAAATCTTACTAAAACTAAATTCATGTCTTTTACTAATCAGGCGCCCCGAACATCAACATCTTACATCTTAAACAACAGCCTTGTTGAACAAGTTTCCAACTACAAATATCTTGGCGTACACTTAACCCCTAACTTGACGTGGAATAATCACATTAACCATATCCTCGCTTCTGCTAACCGTTCGCTTGGTTTCCTTAAACATAACCTCAAACAAGCTCCCGTACACTTACGCAAATTGGCATACACAACACTAATACGCCCTAAAATAGAGTACGCGTCAGCCATATGGGATCCCCATCAAGCATACCTAATAACTGACTTAGAAGCCCTGCAGAACCGTGCTGTACGCTTCATCTTTTCAGATTATTCACGAGAAACAAGTATAACAGCATTAAAAAATCGCGCCGGACTTGAAGCCTTGTCACTTCGCCGTAATATATCTCGTTTAACACTATTCCATAAGCTCTACTATCACGTATCCCTTCATAACGAGTTCATGCGTAAACCCTCAGTCATTTTTCCGCGTCGGGATCATTCTTGCAAAGTTAAATGCATAATGAGTCATTCCCTCGCATTTGGTCAGTCATTCATACCTCGCACCTCGAAAGAATGGAATAATCTGCCATCGCACATTGTCACCGAAACAAATGCCTTAAAATTTACAGATGCTCTACGCAGTACCATGAATACCTAATATATCACGTCTGACTCTCTGATTTGCAAACATTTTTTTTTTTTTTTTGTTAATGCGCCGTTAACCAAGCTTCCACGACAGTGTCACATTTTGTACAAACAATTTAGAGTTGCTGTACTGATAACTATCATTATTTTTTTGTGTTTGTACGTTGATGCACTGTAATTAATTTTTTCCCTGTTTTGTTTTTCCATTGTATTTACATACGCACTGTTCACCTCACCTATGTAACATTTACCCTATGTAATACCCTCCCTAGAGGGCCTTTAGGGTTATTGTGAAATAAATAAATAAAAAAATAAAAAGAGACATTCATTCTTTCCTTCATTCATTTTCTTTCGTTCTTCTTGCCACAGGCCGCAGCGTCCAATTTACTGCCGGCCGTCGATGACTTTATGACTGTTCATTACTTCGTTATTACTGTAAATAAACCTTCCGGTTTATCTCAAAATCCTCCTCAACGTTGGCCGACTCCCGCACTCAACGGCAAGATCCAATAATCTCTAAGATTCACCCTAATATCCAGTGGTATCTTAAGTAAGAGGCATGGCCAGGATATTCGTTTTTCTGCTTTAGTAGAAGGATATTTGGAATGGGTATTGTAGAAAAGCTCACATTTTAATGGCTATCACCGTTACGAAGCATAAGAAAAAAAATAAGGAAGACGGAAACATGGACGGGTATGTCCTTTGTATCATTTATGCTTCGTCAACGAGTTGAATTTTCGTTAACTCGCATCGTTCTACTTCATTTATGAATTTTTCTTTGTAGTTTACCTCTGCTGTAGGAAATACAAAACCTATTAACCACACTAGCGCTACAAATTTGCTTGATATTTCGCGGCCGCAGCTACGAAGCCTTCGTCTAGCAAGAATTCGTCCACTTAACCCATAACCTACTCTTCTACGAAGCAAAACTCTCTATTTCGCTCTCACGTGGCCCCATGCTCATGTGATGCATGCCCCTCTCATATGGCTGGTACATAGTCGCGTGCCGCTGTAATGTAGCTATAACGTAGCCATAAGCTCCCATCATGTCATGTAACGCAGTCAGGTGCCCCTCTGATGTGACCGTACCGTTGCCGCAAGCTGCTGTCATGTATTTTCAGGCCCTGCCAAGGAATAGTGCGTAGTCCCACGGATCGTTGATGTGACTGTCCCGCAGTCCCGTCCCCCTGTCATGTGACTGTCACGCGGTCACATGCTCTTGTCCACTGAGTCACATGATCTTGTGCCGCAGCCGCATTCTATGACAAAATACGTGCAAAAAATGCAGTCACATAAAACAAATGGGACGATCATTTGTTCAAATACCAAAAGAAACGTAATTAGGCAGACGACGTCTGATGTACCGCAGTCAGTAAGCGCAATCATCATGTATGGGTCATTAGACACCCTTCTGCCGAGCCGCTTGCGAGTAGTAGCAGTAGGTAATGCTGCTTGTTAATCTCCAGAGGTCCTTTCAGTGCGATGAATGCTCGTGTTCCCAGCAATAATTTTAATGGGGAACGTGTTGCAGGACCATGCATTTGAACAGATTAATACCGGAAAAATTCGGCATCTATCTTGCTTCTCTGCCTTGCACTAACTCTCTATACGTGAAATTGCTACGTGTACACGAAGGTGGATCTCATTACGCTACAATAAAGAAAACACTTCCAGAAACATCGAAACTGTGTTACACGACCAATTAGAAGTATGCAGCTGTTCTTAGTTTTGGTGGACACGCCGCAACCGCAGCAGCTCTCCTCTGTGTCGGCAGGCTATGTTTTCTTCACTTCCAGATGAAAAGTGTCGTAAACGAAGCCCCCACTTGTCGAAACACAGGGCAGTACATTCCCAGTGTAGCAGACAAAGATGACGAAGACAAAGTGAGACGCTGAAGGATTATGTTGTCATAAGACTCTTTGCACTTTTCGCAATGGTTGGAAGCATTCACCGTGTGGGCTTCGCCAATACTGGCGGCGTTCGGCGCTATCCTGCCCACACCACTTGAACTGCGGTGCGCGAATTTCCATCGTAAGAGAAATCGAAATCAGCACAACGTCTTACTTTTTCTCCTTCCTTTCTTTCTTTGTTTCTTTTCCTCCTTTCTTTCTTTGTTTCTTTTTCTCGTTTTAGATTCGATTCAACTTTGTCCATGTTTCTGTAAAATTACTATAAGAATGCCGTCACAACAAGGTGCCTTCTATTTCTTTTCTTTTTCGAGACAAGAAAGAAGTGTGGTTAGTGCTACCTAATAAAATAATATTTCATCGCTTTCATTTATTATTATTTATGGCTCATGTTTCAGCTCGTCAATGCAGCGAATATCTCCAACAAGCTGTCGACGTGGCTCGCTCAGGACGAGCGCCCGCCACTACGTAAACAAAACGGAAAATGAGTTTCGGGGTTTTCCGTCATCAATCTTCTTCTACTTCAGGAACCAGAGCCCCGAGAATCCAGTCCCTCCTAAATGCCACCCGACCTCGCAACCCACTGTCCTTTCGCTAATCCCCCCCCCCCCCCCCCCCCCAGAGTCGGAGCTACGGCATCTCGAAGGAGTAAATAGAAAGGCAGCGAGTCCACAAAAGCGAAATGTATGGAAAAATAAGAGCAAGCACTATCATACACTCGCGGTCATAAAGCGAACATCCGCTCATCACCCTGCGACCGTGTATGCGGATGCGAAGACGCGGAAGCTGAGGAAATCGGGAAGAATTAGAATGGGGACAATAAGAAAGAATAAAAGGGAGATAGGGGAGGATGGCCTGGTACAAGGCTGTCGGCAAGACGTCGCCACAGTTTGCACGCTGAGGTCGCAAGTCTCTGAAGGAGCCCAATGCAAGGCCGTGTGATGTGAGCGGGCGCCGTGGTGCCCCTGTCGTCACTGCAACCAAACGCGGAGCCCGCGAGCGTGCCTTGCCCTTTGCCTGCGTTGTTGTGCTTTCCCGCTAGGGGGGGGGGGGGGGCTCGCGTTCTTGCACGTACTGCCACCGATTCCTCAACTTTCCCCCTCCGTCACCTTCCCCCTCCCTCTTTTTTTACCTTCCAATTTACAAAGCCACTCAAGCAGCAGCCACCCTTTGTCCTTTTCCACAGAGATTTTCTCCGCACTTTCGCGTAGCGTTTCTTCACGCTTTTTGTTGCTTTCCGTTTCGGTTTTTTCTTTTGCCTCGCTTTATTTTCTAACAATGTATTTTTTTTTTCAATTCTCTCCTTTCGGGAGCTACTAAAGTACTCAACGCTGTTGAAACTGGAAGTCTGTTCATGCGCGCGCAAACTCTGGCGGAGTGGACAGGAAGACGAAGAGCCCAAGGAGATTGCAGCTTAGTCTCCCATACTATTCTAGTTATTGCATCATCTCCTTTTTTCATATTTCTTTTACTCAGCGTCTTCAAAGAATGTCTTTTAGCTACCTCCTGCCGCCTGATTCTTGACCTATCCTCCTTAGTGGGTTCGAGCCGTGACAGAGGTTTATCATCATCGTCATCATCATCATCATCATCATCATCATCATCATCATCATCATCATCTCATGCGCACCACTTGGGGGCATTGTATATAGATGTAAGCATTAGAAATGAGTGTGCGGCTGAAATATCGTGACAGGCGCAAACATGCGAAGCTATCAATCATCGAGTTCAATTACAATCCCCGAGCGAATGCCAAACATTCGCTTTCAGTGAAAAAAATATAACGGGGAAGTGAGTCATTAGCAATCATCTCTGCAAGTAAACAATGTGGGAGACTGCTTCGTGTAACCTAAATATTTCCCGGCCAGCTCGACACATGCTAACAGCCCTGCCCGAGTCCGAAGCAGTGGCAGTAATTTCGCGTAGTGGCGGGCGATAAATGAAGCCCCACGGTGTGTGGACCTTACTATTTACATACGTTCGATTCTCCCAGGTCAATCGCGAAGGCGCTGACAGCAATTATGCATGCGCGCATGCCGGTAAAATACACTGAAATTCACATAAAAGATATCGCAAGAAGGAGAATGTGCAGCCGAGTGGCCGCTCACTATCTACCGTCATCGCAGCGTCTCAGTCTATTACGACAGCTGTCAAAATGTAGTTTAAGCAGCTAACGTAATAGCTCACCGTATATAGCAAGGGCAGCAACGACTGAACCGCAGAAGACACATTGTGTGGTTAGCGCCTCGATTGTGCGCCTCTGATGACGCGTTCTAATCTGCAAGATTCAGTCTGTGATCGACAGCTGCGTAGCTATAATGTCAAAGAGAGTAAGTGTATCACATTCATTTATCCACTTCCGTCTTTATTAATCATATCATAAGATGCCAACAAACAAGGACAACACAGGGGAAATTACTTGTACTTACTAATTGAAATAAAGAAATTATAAAATAATGAAATTGAAAGTGGATGAAAAAACAACTTGCCGTGGGTGACGAACGATCCCACGTCTTTCGCATTACGCCTGCGATGCTCTATTAAATCGTTCATTTCTTAATTAGGGAACTTAGCTAGCTCGGTCGGTCGGTTAGTCTGACGGGCGGTCAGGCCGGCGGTCGGTCAGTCAGTCGGGCATTCAATGATATTATAACTGTTGGCAACTCTCTTGACTTGTCTTTGTGCAACATTTGATTATCATATTAAATTTATATTAATATTTAGTGAGCGTATTCATGAATAGCTTAAAGAAAAAAAAAACACATGATCAAAACCGCACTAAAACATACGAAATGTAATGATCAGTCGCAATTGTAGTGAAAGCTTTAAGGCATTTGTAACTATGACGACAGAAATTGATAGTTTGGAATAGAAACCAAATAAAAAAATACCCTTGCAATACATCTACACAAAAATCAGGCGCTTCGAAGTTTCGAGTCAGCTAACCTAACAAGCTTAGATTGATTCAGTGGTTGCCTGCAATGTCTCGCCGGCGGCCGTGAACCTCTCCTTCGAGAATAATTAAGTCTAGTACGACGTACTAGGACAGTGCAAACTAACACAAGAAATACCTAGAAGACGAAGAGGTCATGAAATTGTCGCTGGGGCCGCCGTCCTCGATCGAGGTATTATTGGGCCGCCTTGTACAGGCGCCTAGGCCCAGACGTTCTATATTATTAAGGCCGAAGTCCCAGCGCAAACGCAGCGTCACCGGTGATCATGGCTTTCTGGGTTAGCTGCTCCGGCAAATGGCATGCGGCTGGTCATCGGGAACGGCTAAGTTCAGTCCCCTGGTGGAAAGTGTCACTCCAATTTGTGTGCGCGGGGAGAGCCATATTTAATGAAAAGGCTCCCGCGGGCACCCCCCGATTATGGTTTATAATAAGCGTCTGACGGAGCGATCAATAAATTAAAAACAGCACAGTGTAGCGCGTTAGGTGCATCCTGCGGCTGAGGACCACGTATACTCAGGGATAAACGCGCATCTTCGCATGCTTGAATGTGACCGTGCGCTCGGCACATCGGCTGACACCGCAGCGCTCCCAAACGGACAGTAATATAAATTGTGCAGAACCAGCGCATACGGGGGAACATCTGTTATGCGATGCTTTTCAGAACGGATTAAATGAATGTTATAAAACTGTTTATCGTTCGCCTGATTTGCGTTTTGCAAAAATAGTTGGTGCCCAAGATCAACGTCGCGGTGGTGGCGCCCTCTGGATAACAGATGCAGTTCTTGAAAGCTGTGCTTTCACCGGCTGCATGCTCCCGCAAGCAGCAACTGCGGGAGTCGGAAATACGTCACGGACGTCGGGGTTTGGACACTATGCCGTTAGCGGTTGCGGGCCTGCCCCTGGCAAGACGCGGAGACTCCCACGACGTGAGCCACGTCACCACGCGCCCACGGATTACACTGTTACCGGGATCCCCCCCCCCCCCCCAGCTCAGTTTTCACTGCATAATCTCCGGAATCTATCAAATTCGTTCTTGCACTACCTCAAGGATCGACCCACCTCGCTCTGCGACAACCGAGACAACAGGGGCGCCAAACTACGTGAAAGAACGCGCCGAATGCAACGCCTTAATTAATAAAGCAATTATGTGCTTGGAGCCGTATACGTTTGTTGTATTGCGGATAACAAGGAGAAGCTTTTTGAACCCAATAATTTTCTGCTGCTTCGAAGGTACCTCTTATCTAACCTCGACCGATGGGCAGATGCACAGATGACGTTTCAAAACGCCGCACTTCCATAACTCGCGCGAATGGTATCACGGTATATGCGTAAAATATTCTATCGGCTTATGATTTACACAATGCCTAATTTGGACCCCCCATTCTGCAACCCTTCCGCGCCCTTAACTTTCATAAGTACTGCAAACCAGCTGAATTCTGCAAAGTGGAGGAAGGTTCATGAAAGGAGAAAAGCGTCATCCAACCGAATGTAGCATCAAGCTACAAAGGAAACCCATACGGGTTCATCAGCAAGAAAGCTTCGTAGTTGAGAAAAAAGCTCGTCCTGGTCGCGGTTGGGGAAAAATTCGCCCCTCGCGAGGACGAATTTTTTTCTCAACTTTGGACATTACCTCCGATTTTGCGGTTTTACTCCGTGTTTCCTCAGCTCCGGTTACTAGCAGGTTGCCTTCGGCGACATGGACCACGAGTAGACTGAGTTAGTAGTGCCCGATGACCTTTATATCAGTTCCGAGTTATACCATTCGTCTTCCACGAGGCCCAGTCTGACTTATAGTGCGTGGTAGACATGCTTTTGAAAAGCTTTAAATTGTTATATCTATCTCTGTTACCGGGACGGCGTCAACGTGTATTCTCCGCCCCTTTTGACGCTCCTTGAACGCCTTTCGTCTAATGTTTCGTGGTTTCGTGTGGCTCGGCCACAGTTCGCTTCTTCCAGGTACCGTTTATGTCACAGCCCAACTGGCCTTCTCGGTCATCTTGTCGGCTCGTCGGGCGTCCCCCCCCCGACCCTGCGAAAGTTCATACTGTCTATGATTTTCTTTTACCAAGCAGTGCCAAGGTCGTCCCAAAGTTTGTAGGACTGTGCTCGTAGTTCCGTCGAAAGGTGAGAAATGCTGCGTACATTTGAAGTTTGAAGTTTATTGAATACTTAATGCAGATACAAAAATATTGATATTTAGTACAGAAAACGGTCCCATAGTGTAAACGCTGTAGGAGGACCTTTTATAAAGTTAAAAAAGCACTAATACTACTTGACAGCAAAAAGGCAGCGAATTACAAAAATACGAAAATGCAAATATAAATGCAAGTACATAATGAGGCAAAACAATAATACAATGAAAAATATAAAACGATAGGGATAAGGCTTAAGCTTAAGTAAGAAACGAACAAAACAGTATTAAAAACGACAGAATTGAAGCTGTGTTTTAAAAGACATATTCAATGAACGGAGCTATAGTTTAAACATGAAATTGCGAAGCTGATGTTTGAATGACGATATAGAAAAGGCACATTTAATGTTAAAAGGCAATGAATTCCAAAGTTTGATTAAAACAAATGCTACTCTTTGTGAACCATAGTTAATTCGTACCTTAGGGAGTATAAAATTGTTATTGGAGGAAAAGCGCGTAATATTTGAGTTAGTAAGGTGTCGGATAAGAACAAATTTGTGAAGGTTATGGTCTTTACCTAGTTGATAAGCAAATGTGCCGACATTAAATTTATTTAGATTGTTAATATTCAGTATGTGCAGTTCCCGGTACAGATCAGTAACATGTGAACGTCGGTTTCTCGAGGTGAGAATGCGAATGGCTTGATTCTGTACATGTTGGAGGGAAGAAAGGTGGCAGTGATATGTTTGGCCCCAGGAAGCAATACAATAATTTAGATAACTGTGAATAAATGTATAATATAAGGTGACCAAAGTGGTCAAGTAAAAGTAACATCTAGATTTTAGTAATACCCTAATACCATAGGAAATTTTCCGCTGTAGCTCATTAATGTGCAAATTAAATTTTAAGCGAGAATCAATTTTGATACCAAGGAAGGAACAATGATCTGTTAGATGAAGAGGATGTGTGTTTAAAAAGAGGGGAAAAATTGGTGCGTTATTTATTGACCTGGAATAGAAAATTAAGCACTTACTTTTAAATTCCGGGGTTTTTACGTGCCAAAACCACTTTCTGATTATGAGGCACGCCGTAGTGGAGGACTCCAAAAATTTCGACCACTTGGGGTTCTTTAACGTGCACCTAAATCTAAGTGCACGGGTGTTTTCGCATTTCGCCCCCATCGAAATGCGGCCGCCGTGGCCGGGATTCGATCCCGCGACTTCGTGCTCAGCAGTCTAACACCATAGCCACTGAGCAACCGCGGCGGGCAAGAACTTACTTTTCGAGGGATTTATCAAAAGCTTATTTTTAGCGCACCATGCACTAACGTTAATAGGTTCTGCGTTAACGGTTGTTGTAATGCCGCTTAGAGAATTACTCGAACATAAGACAGTCGTATCGTCAGCATATAAGATGCATTCTGATAATGTGGTTAGACACTGTGGAAGGGTATTGTTGTATAGTAGAAATAAAAGCAGGCCCAGAATTGAGCCTTGCGGAACGCCGATGTTAATTATTTTTTTAGTGGAATAGATGCTGGAGATGGATATTAATTCCTCACGATCAGATAAGCAACTGCGGAAAAGATTGAGAGAGTTGCCATTAATGCCATGAGATGCAAGTTTAGAAAAAGAACGTCATGATTAAGTGTATCAAAAGCTTTAGTAAAATCTAGAAAAACAGAACTAACGAATTTACCCTTGTCAATTTCTAGTTTACATATTACTGTGAAGTAAATGAGGGCTACAGGTTAGTCGAATACCCTTGTCTAAACCCGAATTGTTTCGGATTAAGTAAGTTAAATTTCGTTAGGTAGCTAGACAGGCGAACCTGTATTATTTTTTCAATTACATTACTAAAAAAGGGGAGAATGGATATCGGTCTATAATTAGAAATTAAGCCTCTGTCACCTTCTTTAAATACCGGGATAACCTTACTTATCTTTAACTCACGGGGAAATACACCGGTTTCAAAAATTATATTGATGATGTAGGTGAGCACATCCGCAATATCATCAGCAATCATTTTCACGTGGTTAGCAGAAATATTATCGACACCTGCGCTAGAGGACTTTATACTAGTCATTGTTCTTCTTACCTCATCTGGGGTAACCGGAAAAAGAAAAAAATGAGTGACCACAATGATGAAGTTCGTCATGCGTACTGGCTGGAACGGGTATGGGAGAGGATTAGTAATCACTGAATGCATTAGCTATATCTAATGGGTTAGATATAACAGATCCTTCATGATGAATGTTGGCTATAGGCGGATTAATGATTTCATTGAGAAAGGAATTGATCAAGCGCCATTGTTTTTTTATATCTGAACCAGTACAATTAATTTCGTTTTGATAATAGCGCTTTCTCGCATCCTTCATTCGAGAGTTAAGTGCGTTACAATATTGCTTGTAACGATCGAGTAGATGCACATTAAATGGCTGTCGTTTTTTTTATATAAGTTATCTATCTTACGCAGGCTATTAAGTGATTTCTTTGTTAACCATGGGTTTCTAGGAAAAGAATAACGTTTATGGCACTGTACACATGTTGTCGATGAAGATACGCAATTGGATATTGTAAGGATGAAAGCGGTGTATGCTGATTCAACATTATTCATTGAAGTGACACAAGACCGATCAGAATTAGATACCATTTCTATGAATTTGTCGCGATCAAACTTATTCTTAACAAAGCTTGCACTATTTGGGCGAGGGCTGTTCACATTGGCCGTACTCTGAATGAACTCCTCACGAGAGGGACTCCCTTTCCCTGCAGGCCTGATCCAGCCACTGCCTTTTCCCACTTTATAAAGCTGCTGACTATCCCGCCAATTTTTTGCCAACTTGAACCCGTTCGCTTCAACAGAGATTCGCAAGGGCGTTAGTGGCTGTAAACCGGCGCTGTTTTAGACCGGTGTCAGCGTGAGCACGACCAAGTTACTGCTCATGCAAGTCGACTCTTCTGCTTTGCTCAACGCTGTGATTTATTTTAGTAGCGAGCGAGAAGGCTTCCCGCTTCATTCCGGGGGGGGGGGGGGGGGGGGGGGCAGTTATCAAATTCCGCCCCAACTTACATGGGCTACCTTTCGTTTGCTATCACCGACCACCAAGCTTTCTGTTGGCTCTCGACCATCAAGGATCCCACAGGCCGCTCTGGTTGCTGGGCCTTACGTCTGCAAGGGGTGACTTGCACTGCGGCATACAAATCTGGCCAGTTACACCAGGAGGACGCGGACTGCTTGTCTCGGCACCCCGTCGATGCCCCAAACACGCACGACCCACCTGCCGGCATTTTCACAATCTCCACCTTCGGCCATATCGGTGACAAGCAGCAACGCGGCACATTTTTACGAGACCTCGTCAACTGTTCCAATAGCTTCTTGTCTGTCGCGTCAGACCCTTCCCTTCGTATGTTCCTCCTCCTGGGAGGCGTCTTATATAAACGCAATATGTATCCCGAGGGTCAGGAACTGCTGACCATCGTTGCCTCTCATCTCCGGGTGACTGTGCGAATAGCAACTCCACAATGTACCCGCCATTGGCCATTTTGGTGTTTCCAGGGCGTAGAACGGTGTCCAGCCACAATGTTCTTTCTTTCTTCTTTTGGCCTGGGTTCTACCGTTCCTACGCGACGTTATGTCACTGCATGCGAATCATGCCAACAAGATAGAAAGCTAGATTGCCTTCCGTCTAGAGTCCTCCAGCCAATTGATATACCCGCAGAACCATTGTATTGTACCGGCCTTGACCTTCTCAGGCCCTTTACCCATCACGAGTGCCGGAAAAAATTATATTATCACTGCTACGGAATGTTCGACCCGTTACGCTATCGAACAACCTACCCCTACAGCTGTCTCTGAATTCGCGCTGCAAGGCATCGTTTTATGTACCACTGAGTTCTTCGCCAGCTTCTTACAGACAGGCGCCGCCACTTCTTATCTAGCGCTTATCGAAGGTTTACTTAGCTCTTGTTCCACCACACGCAAGCTGACAATAGCGTATACCAACCCCCGAACAAACGGCCTTACACAACGCCTGAATAGAACAGTCAAAGATGTGCTTTCCATGTGCATCTCCCAAAATCATCGGGTCTGGCACACAGTGGCCTTTCTTTTGGGACGTCTGTGCACAGCTCCTTACGTCAGGACACCGTTCGCCATTACCCCCTTCTATTTCCAATTCGGAGGTGAACGAACGTTGCCTCTCGAGACGGTCCACTTTCCAACCCCGTCTCGAGCATCTAAGTACCCTCGCGACACCGCCATTGGCACATCGGCAAGAGCACGCCATATTTCCCGCCTTCATCTCCCTGCATTGCAGACGCGGTAGGAGCCTCTTTGTGGCAACCGCCATCATGACGACGACTTCAGAGCGGGCGACCTCCTCGCTCTTCTAGGGACGACTTCCCGGCCTGCGTGAAGGTCTCAGAAAAGCCACTTTCCGGACACTCCTCCGGCTCTTACCGCGTTGTCTGGAGAGTGAGTGCTGTCGAGTAGGAAATGGCTCCACTTGATGCGTCCGGCACGGTCCTCTTCATCCGGCGTCGTCCACATTCCTCAGCTCAAGCCATACCAATTGGTCACTTTCTAGCAGGCGCCGGGTCGGAGCTTTCGATGCCTGATGTAACGTCATGATGCTACCAGCAGGGCGTCTGCGATCGTCAATGGTACGAAGAAGGTGACGCAGTGTTTAGGCTAGACTATTTGCCATACTTTTAGTGCAGTGAAAGTTTATAAATAGCAGAAGCATTTTTTGCTTGAGACCTATCTACCTGCGACACTATCTAACAAGCCCCGGTTGACTGTTAGCGCTTGACAAGAGGTTGTGCGCTGCTTGCATTCTTAGTCGCACCACCGTGAGTTTCGATGCATGCGCATAGTAACAAGTGATTACAACGCATGTAAATCGTCAGCACGAAGTCTTTCAGCAGTAGCAAGAGCAGTTGTATATCTCAAATGACGGCAAAAGGAAGCGCTGAATTACTAACTAATCACCTAGAAGCAATTGATGTCATCAGACGTAAATAAAAGAGACTGCAGAATACCCTTTTTCTCCATTGTAAATTGCGACCCTCGGAAGGTCTAGAAAGGTGCGGTACAAGAAGGAAAAAAAGAAGAGACCCGGATCCATGGACACTTCGTAATCGGTAAACACAGATACCTGCATACTGTACACATCATGTGTTTCAGTACACCATTCTCCAAAAACTGCGAAATATTCGCTTACGTGTTCAGGCATCGAGGATGTGTTCTGCCTGGTTTTCTTTATGTACCTTTTGTTGTTTCTTTGGAATGTGTTCATTCATTTCTATAGTTCCACAAGAGTCGCACATGGGCCTATCCCCCATGCGGAACGAGAAGGCCTTTGTAAATTGAACCCCAAGTCAGAGGCGACACAATACTGTCGCCTCAGAGCGGGAAACTTCTGATGGCTCTTGCAGCTTTAGGGATCGATCAAGTATATGAAAATGAAACTGAGAGGGGTTGGCAGAAGACCAGTATTTCTGTGTCATGGACTTAGCCACAATATGAAGCTGTCTTCCAGCATCACTTCTGGATAATGGAATTGGAACTAGTCGGGCTTCAGGATGGGCAGACCGGGCGCCTTTGTCGGTGAGGTCATTACCAGCAATGTTGGTATGTACAGGTAGCCACTGAAATTTAATTTCTTGGCCTCTTGCGATAGATTGATGGTGGCTTTCTCACATCTCATTCATCATCTGCTCATGAGTCCTGTCATATGGGGCAAAATACAGGCTCTGAAGGGCTTCCTTCGAGTCTCTGTCCCCAGTACGACATCGAACGTGAATGTATCCAGACAGGATTGAACCGGCTGGACTTTAAACCATTTTCGGTAATGAAGATCTCTGGACCATGGCCGTATGCTTTGATGGCACAGAAAGCCACGAAAGCGTTGTTGCAGCACCTGAAGTCGAACAGGACTTGGCGAACGCCTGTAGGCTCGGTGCGAACCTTTTTATGTGCGCGAAACTGTGCTCTCTCTCTCTCCCTCTCTTCATCCCTATACGCTTTTCCCCAGTGTAGGGTAGGAAACGTGACGTACGTCTGGTTAAGCTGCTTGCCTTTCCTCTCTTATATTACTCTTTCTCTCTTTGTCGTCTCTTTGCTACATTCTGTAGAGAATCGAATCTGGCCACTACACATCTGTTGGGGTAGTACCGGTAGCTACGTACGAGCCATTTAGTTATTCGAATGACGTCATGTATGGGAGCTATTCGGTAAGACAGCAGCAGCGAACCACCGCCATCACCAACAAAGTCCGGGAGTGTTTGCCAAGAAAGCTTTGAAAGCGCGGCGTAATGCTACAGAAAATGATGTAAACGAATGCGGAAAATCACGTGGGCGTTCGACTAGGTCAAATTGGCTATTCGGTTACATGAAACTCAGCGGCAAACTCGATCAGTTTGTTTGGCGATCACTGGTGTGCGTCAACATCTCTACTCTTACTACGGCTGGAAAAAGTTGGCCGGTCGTCGAGACGGGTTAGTACGGTTGCGAGTGACATCGCCTCTGCGTTCCGAAGCCAGGCTTTAGGTCTGTGTTCTAATGCGCCCGACTTGCGTGTAAAGTGTGGGAAGCGCATGGAAGTGATGGAGATAAAGCGATAACGAAGATTTTTCAGACAGTTGCAGCCACAGTGCTAGGGTCGTCCATTCTGCGCTACCTGTTCGTCAAAACTCCCCCGCCGCCAGCGCCGTCCCACTTAAAAAGATTAGTCACAAAGCTTCCTACTAATACAAATTTTGAAATCAACTTTTTCAGCTCTTAGTTTACGCGTATTCGCGGAACGACCACCGATTCGAGGTGAAAGTTCAGTCGTGCTGCACTGATATCGGCCATGCTTCTTTTTTTTTTCGCTGAGAAGCTGTAACTCGAATCACCTTCTCGCCTTTGTCACTACCACCCATGATTCTGTTGCTTTCGAGAAGGCGCTGAAACTTATATTTTGTTAACCATGTGCACTCCTCTCTGTAATGCACTTGGGCTTTGAAAGCACGTAAATGAGCAGTTAAATAAGCAAAATAATTTCACCGCAGGACTAATACCTTCGGTCGGTCAAATGTGTCAATGCATTGTTGGCTTATAATGCCGACAGCTACCAATCGACGACAATATTAGGTGGCAATCACTTCTATCGGTAACTAAGAGAGGACTCCATGAGCATGCTCGATAGCTCCCCAAGAAGGACGAGAAAAAAATATATTGTGCTTCTGACGATTATGGAAGCAACAGAGGTGTTGAAATTGCCACAGTGTGCAACCCAGAGTATAAGTGACAACGTGGCACATCATCACCACGAAAGGACTCATCTTCGTGGCACGATACTTCGTCGCTCCTTACTGTTTGAGTGTCACGTAAGCTTTAGCTTTCCCCCTCCACACCCCATCCCCCCCTTGCGCCAAACATAATTCTATATGTTAAAGATAATTCGTACTCCCAAAGGAAAGTAGAAAGTGAAACATATGACGGAAACCTTATACATAAATGACTTGCACCAACTTTCCCTCGCACTAATGCACATGCAGGCAAGAATAAAGCAGTGCCTAACCAGGCTTGCGCCACAACATCGAATCGCTGCCAATCCCCAATAGCACGCCACTCACGGCGATATCACGTCTCGCCAAAGTTCTGCGAACATCGATCGCATACAGACGCAGGAAGCTTGGGCCTCTCCATTCGCTCGACGACCGCTCGCCTTGCTAGTCAAAGCAACTTGCTACATACGTACTCAGTAAATATCTCTATCCCACATGCTCGTCGACTTCGATACGTATATCGTTGGTGCAGCCTTCTTTTTCTTTTTCTGTGCTGCCCAATACGCTCAAACATACATCAACTCCTGCGCAGTGGACGTGCAGTTCTTGCGCTTACCTAGCTTGCACAACCGCTCCACGCACTCTGAGATTCGGAGCGTCAGGCCCGTGAATGGGGGCAAAACTTCTAGAAGCGTTGGTGCTTCCTTTGCTTCGCGATGGGCACGTCACACGGGAGAGCAGGCCCGGATGAGTTGTTGCCGTACGTTGCCTATGAACTACGAACCATTCCCGTACATATCAATTTACCCTGCTGCTCTGGAGAACGCACACGAGAAATGGATGCATCATTGCCCACGCGTTGGAGCTGTCACGCTTATGGCCGATACAACTTTGGCGAACGACAGCTGATGAGGGTTTTTTTTTTCGTTTTGTTTCTCTTCCTACGTATTCCTGAAAGCCTGCAATAGGCACCGCGCTAACGGTGCACTTCGGTGAGTGCCTTCTTCCCAGAGAGTTTCCAACAAAATTCACCAGAGGGAACTCTGGCGCTACGATCGTTCAGCTGCAAGGGAAATTGTGGGTAGTGCATGGATTCGTCATATCTTCGTGCTTGTGACTTCAGTTGTTGTTTGTGGCTTAGACCTTTGCCCTTTATCTTCCCGAACCTCTTAAGAAAACACGCCTTCCCATACGCATGAAATCAGTACGACTTTGCGCACTTGAATCGTAATAATACTTGTGGAATCAATGTGCAACCTCAGAATGCCAATCGAAGCCAAGAGGACGAATCGCGGCTCAATTCATGCCACTACCCATGATTCTCATTCTAGCTGAGTCATCACGGTAGCAGCCTCCTCAGCATCTCGCAAGTCGTTCGCAGCGCTGCCGAAGGTTCGAGGCAAACGCAGGTAATATCCTTGCGCTGCGAAATATAGTTCCGGGTGTACTGTCTGGTTATTGGCGGGATTAGAGAGTTTAATTTTTGCTCGGTATCTGATATGCTACAGCGATATATGATACGTTAGCACCTTTGCGAATACATGTCGTACATTGTGAATTCCTATTGCAGCAAGCAGATGACGCGGCGCGGATGAATACATCTTGAGAGGCACTAAGTCTTCCTATTGGCTGAGGAATACTACAGCTTCCACATTGTTGCCAGCGACTTGTGAGTCAGTATAGCACCAACGGTCACTCTAGTAAATAATAAAGTACGTTTCATCCTGCTCTTTCAAATAGGTTTCCCAAGGCTGCCGTTGTCTCTTTCTTCTTTGTTTTCTAGTTATAGCACTTCATAGCGCCGGTAAATTCGATTAGAGATTTCTATTACTATAACCGATTTAGTGCCATGAAACCAGGTTTGTAAATATATTGTAATTAAAAGGCAGCTTTAGCTTAGGACCACCTACGATGGCCTCCTTTCAAGTATCTGTATAACGGAGAAATGGTATTTTTTCATATAACCCCAACACCAATTTTAGTTAAATTTGTTGCACTTTAGAGAGAATATTACATTCTAGTGACGCTTGCAAGCTCAATTTCGACATAGAGACTCGTTAATTTTACAAAAGTTGTCGTATCTTGGTAAGTTTGACAGAAATGAAAAAACGAAGCTTAAGAATATTTAACTCTGCACCAAAAAAAAAGCACTTGTGTTAGCCGCATCCGTTAGAACATGGAAAAAAATAGTCATACATATATATATATATATATATATATATATATATATATATATAGTCTTCGTGAATATGTTACAATCGTTACGAGGATTTTGCCGAAGTCCTATGCACACATTAGGGGAATATTTGATAGCCACCTATAATGCATCGATTTTGTCCGCTTTATATGTACTATTAGACGCAATGTACATAATATTAATATCACATTTCATTGTCGAGTTACAGAGCCGCATACTTCATAGTTTCATTTCTGAGAAACTTGAGATTTCCCACAATTTTTGTTAAGAAGTCGGCGGCCTAAATATTTAAAAACGCTTCCTCGGGTCAGTAGATTCTAACTTTTCTTTTGTATATAAGGAATCTCATCAAATTCGGTGCATTTGTTGCCTGGGAAAACGATTTTTCCTCTCCCATGTAACTATACGAATCCCCGAGCTAAAGCTGCAATCGTGTTTACGCTCTGCTCAGTTTTGTGCTGGCAAAAAAAATAGTACGAAGAAGGGAGGAGGGACGCGGACGACGAAATGCGATAACAATTTATCCGTCCGCGTTCCTCCTCTATTCCTTGTCATCTTTTCGCCAGTGTAAAACAACGCGCAACGTGATCATGAACGTGCACCAACTAGCCCCTCTCGTCGCTTTACTTAAAGCTTCCCCTTAACACTACGTCGGGCTTCCGCCGCTAACTTTGAGTGGCTCTGCTGGTGTACTAACAGGAAGAGTTGCGGTGAAGCTGTTTGAAATGAAGAGAGTAGCTAGAAGATGTGAAAAAAAAACAAAATTGAAAAGACAGCAAGCACCTTGCACTGTCCTAACTCCCACAATGAAGTTAACAAAAAAATATATTCTAACTAAAAGCCTGGCGCTCTAAAAAAAAAAAAAACTCGTGCATAAGCTACGGGAGAATAGGCATGCGTCTGAGCCGGAGCATTTCGAAAACGTCAGTGTGCGAACAAAAATCTGCCTAAAAAAATCTGAGCGAGTTACAAGTCCACGTTGACTGCTTCACGTAGTAATAAGAATCAATGCTGTAAGGAGCGTTCTCGTTTCGCATGCAGATTCGGGCGCTGACGACTATTAAGTATGACGAGGAATTGTCGTCGATTTTGATGGATGGCACGCAGCGAGACGGTTTGGGACTGGAACTTTTTTGTCGGCGGCGTGGCTTTGCGTTCAGGATATTTCCATTTTGACACGCAGGGCTCTCATCATCAAGTGTATAGCTTTTGTATTTTATGTCTATATAGTTGCCACCTGAAATACATATTCCTACGGACCAGTAGCTCCGATGAAGAAGAGGCCAGTGTGGGCTGTTGCCTTGTGGCAAAGGTTGTGTCTAACATGGCATAACCGCGAATTTTCAAAATTATTTATCAGGTTACCTAAAAACTGCCACGTTAGTCGCATATTTTTATTTTACTTTAACTCCGCCTTTTCTTTTATTACCGTATTTTCAGCCAGTTATAAATGGCGCTGTAAATGGACATCTGTGCATGGATTGTCTGAGAAAATGCGGTTAACTTAACATTGTTACCCAGTTAATTCTTTTAACAGGGCAATCTTCCAGCAACAACTAAGCCAGAAGATTGATTTCTATGGCCGTCATTTTATATTTTGCGTTAAAGCGCACTTGAACCTTACTCGAAATTGTTGTGAAGCTTCGCGTAACTGCCACCTGGGGCATGAAAGGCTAGAAAAGATACGTATTTTGCCGGGGGGCCCTGTGTTTATTCCGACTTGCAGACAGCGTTTTGATATTTCAATTGTTCGGTTGTAATTGGAAATCTTGGCCGCTACTTCGAATGCCGGCTGTGTCACAAACAAAAGATGGTTAAATTCCTAAACGCGAGGACATGAAACGCAAGCTTTCTGGAAATAAAACAGATTTCGCAAGCATGCAGAAACAGCCAATCGAATATCAGAAAAAAAAGCAAAAGAAAACGAGCATTGATGCACAACCACACGTTCTACAGCTTCCGCACTTCCACAAAAGAAAGTTTTGGCGGCTACAATGGAATCGCTAACATAAAAATACGAAAAAATAGAGTAACATTAGCTGTTGCCCAACGCTTTGGGGTTAAGCCTACCCACCCAGTGGGCACTGTTTCTTTCGCATGACTATTAGCGTTTCTTTTTTTGTAATATATGCTCCCTGCGACTGTCAGACTCAGTCTTGTTCTCAGCCATGCGAAAGAATCTGCGATAACAGAGGCGCTTGCTATGTAGGAATGGCGAAATGCTTCTCCACTGCCCGAGGTCGTTGCGACGATAACTTAGAGGCTATTTGTGCTTACTCGCAAGCATAAGAAAAACTACTGATTGATGGCTTTTGGTCGCGAAATAGTTAGGATAGTAAAGCGTGGTTGTAACGCAACACTAGCAACTCGTAAATAGCATTCAAATGGCTCTGCGCTCGTTGCGTTAGTCACTCTAGCCACGGTCTCTAACGTCTCGCAATCTCCATTGACGAAATTTTGCTTTCTGGGAAGATGGCGCACTTCTGGACTGCGGGTCAGATGCGAAGATGATGTGACCCTACTTCCGGAGAAACGCATGCAAGCTGAATGAGCTGTCTTGCTAATTTTGGCATCAGTCCGCAGCAATCCTGTCAGAAATTTGAATGCAATTAACAACCTCCTAACTACAGAACTGAATCAGATTGGTCACGCATGTTTATTTCTTTCTTCCACGCGCGTCATTCAAATATTTCGCTTTTCTGATCCGTGTCTCTGCCATTTGTTTATTTCCAAATTTTTTTCCTATTTCTTTGTTTCCGATCTTCTCTTCTCCTCTGTTGATTCCTTCCTCCCGAAAGAGTAGGCAGGCGTTGTGCCCCTCTCGGTGGCAGTTGTCACCTTGCTCGCGCCTGTTTACTTCGTATGCTTGTGTGTTTCAATAATAATAATAATAATAATAATAATAATAATAATAATAATAATAATAATAATAGTAATAATAATAATAATAATAATAATAATAATAATAATAATATTATTATTAATAATAATTTTTAGTGGAGTGCAGGTCAGGCCTCTTAGGATTTACGCAAAGAGGAAACTGCCTCGTCTAGTCGCGCTGCACGAAGGCGTATTCGGCTTTTCTGCTTGATAATGGTCCGTGAAGAGATATTATCCGATTATCTGTGAGACTGCGCGACATAGCATGCATAGTGAGTTTGATGGGCTTCAGGAGCGTAACCTTTTTTTTTTTTTTATGTCGTTGCATTTATCTTCCTGCAGTAGCACCTTAGGCAAGCCGCTGCGGAAGCTCTCCAGATATATCTGAGGTCCAGGGCTCTCTCTCTCTCTCTCTCGCTCACTCTCTCTTTCGCTCTCTCTCTATCTGCACGTGACATCCCTACGGCAGGAATTTCTCTCTAAATTAGGTTTTTCCGGCGCACGTTTAGTGTTTCTTTACTTTGCTTTCTAGGCTTCTCGTTCTGCTTTCCCATATTTTGTGCGCCAGTGGAACTCTTTTCTGTAAGGAGCAAGAGTACCTGGACCTTGGCACTTACGATTACACCCCCCCCCCCCTCCCCTTGTGTGAGTCTGGCATGACTATATGGCCTTTATACGGGTGCGACAGCGCACCGTATTCGCCCGAAAGTTGCCACCACAAAATGCCTCTTATTTAACACGACACTAAAGAGAGAAATTATTTCACCTGCATTACTATCGTATTCTTCAACAGTACAAGAAAAAAACGCCACTCTTACCACCATAAGAGGTTAGGCAAGCCAAAAAATGCACAAAAAGGGAAGGTCGAGCGTCGACGACGTGTCGAAGTTCCGGAATGGGATCGCCCGGACGTCACGACGTCAGTCATGACGTCATGGCTAACCTTGAAAGCCCATGGCCGACGTCGTGGCCTTTCAGGGCGTCCGCTAGGGCCTGGTTGATTGTTTATCGGAAAAGATGGGTTACACTGGGTTCTAAAGGAGCCAACGACTGAATATGGCAAGTATCTGAAACTTTTAACAAGGGCCAGTGGGGCTCAAACACGAAAAACAAAATACTTTTATATCTGTGACGTCGCAATGACTAGAGGCGTTGGGTTTCGGCACAAATTTTCTACAAAAAAGAACTAGAACGTTGACCTTCATTTGCTCTTTCCCTGTTCGACCTATTATCGAGAAATTTTCGAAAGCAGTTTTCAAAGAAATACTTCATAAATCTGTAACGATTTAGCGTTTCTCTTCAGTATCCCTTTATAAGTTTTGTTTTGTTTTTCTTCTCATTGTTATTAAATGCCAACAATGTACCATCGTTCAAAAGCATAACATAATCGGCTCGCCGGGACGTCACGACGTCAGACATGACGTCATGGCTAACCTTGAAAGCACATGGCTGACGTGGCTTTCAAAACCATGACGTCACGGGCACAGGAGCCTCAGTGCGGACCGCGCCTTTAGCTCCCGCACCTTTCTTGAACTGCTACTCTGCTATTCAATAAAAATAATGGTTCAATTCAATTCAACTGGGCGCGTATGCGGTCACCGCCGTGCCCGGAATGCAACGTATACGGGATGTTGCAGCGTGCTTACTCTTCTCTCGCAACCTCTTTTTTTTTTACATTACAAAGAGGTTCACCCTGAACATATACTTCACGGATCACGCCTTCTAGCGACGACACGTGCTTGCAGGCTATAGTGCTAGCTGTGCATTCCGCGCTACGAAGACGCTTTTTGACTTGGATGCCAAGCATCGATTCCATGGGAGATGCTTCAATTAAAGTCTGTGTTGCGCGTTTCTACGCACTTTGTGTACGCTGCGTGCCTGTGATGTGCCCTGGGCGTATCATATATCTCATTTATTACCGCTTACATCAGCGCACTAGAATGCTAGGCGCGCCGTCGGGCGAAGCTCTCCAGTTTTCATCAAAGCGCCGACTGGCATCGCTGGACTGTTGCAATGCGCAGCGGTCCCTGCGGTGTGTGAACGCATAACTCAGCCTCCCGACGAAGCTTATTACGCGATTCGTGCCGATATCGCGAAACGTTCGCGCTACGCTTTGTGAACATAGCCGGCGCAGCCGAGCGGCCCCTTCAAACATTTCGGCAGAATTAGCCACGCAGTGACGGGTTAAGGCAACACAGCGAAACGCCGTCAAAGCAAATATTAAATGAAGAGATGAAAAAAAGGTGAATCCATTTCGCACGCTCTGTCCGCGCCGTCGAATGCCATATGGAAAGACACGCCCGGTCAATAAAACTGAACTCGGCTTCGAAAGCGACGCCGCTGCTGTTATTTGATCGCCTTGCTGGCTCTCGTGGTCTCGCTTTTTCTTCTCTAGCGACTTATAAGAAAGCAAGACGCAGGAACAATGCTGACGATGTTCGGCGAGCCGTCTTTTTACTTGCGCATCATCGCGCGCTTGTACGTGTCTGTGAACTCGAGTGTGTCCCCTTCAAAGACGAGCGATCAAGGACTATCCAGCTGCCTTCAATCCGTTAGGGCAACTTGAACATCGCGCTCGGTCGTTCGAAACACGCCGCCGTTAGGAAACCGCGCTTGATGACTGCCGAAAATTGAGGGTGCGCACCGAGTCACCGTCGTTCCTTGCTTGAACGTGACGCAGGGAACTGCGTCAGCACTTAAAGCGCGGCTGTAGCTTTCCGCCCCCCCCCCCCCCACTCCCCCCACCCCCCATCACCGCAGCTATGACAAAAAGACTATGTTTAAATTACTTGTTTCACACGGGTTGTCCAGCTATACTGCATCTCACCAGTTCCGTGCAGTACCAGCAAGGTCTAACGGTCGTGCTCAGCGAGAATCAGTAACGAAAGCCGACTGTGCGTTCCAAAGAGTTGGGAGAAGGAATACTCACCCATTGCCTACTATTAATCCTTCTCCGAAGCTTGCATACAGTGGGTGTCAAGAAGGAGAGCGATCGTAGGTGGACGACCGAGAGGCCTTTCAGTTCCCGCTGCCCTTTTATTGCGAAGCCTTCTTTGTCTCATTCTTACGGTATAGCTGGGTTGCCGTATCACCTCGTTTTCTATACCTTCAGCAAGAAGAAATCCGTCACTGGCGACGGGACCGAACATCTGACTTCCAGCACAGAAGCCTGATACTCTAACCATTCAGCCACAATGTTTGTTTTTCTTTTAGAGCGCGGCTCTTAAACGCCCCTTCCTGCGACGAGCGTCAGCGTAACCGAACTAACGAGCACAATAGCGCAGGATGAAAGAGAAGTGAGGACCGCAGCGGGGAATGAAAGACGGCGATAACGAAAAGAGCGCGAGGAGGAAAGGGTGAGAGAAAAAAAAGCGACCTACCGCGCAAGGCGTGTTCTGTGACAGTCGCCACGAGATGGCGCCAGAGTACCACGTGTCGTCTGTTCACTTTATCTTCGGCCACTGCTTTTCACCGGCTAGCAAATGTTAAACCTTCTCCCTCGACACGCCTGCATGCATCAGCCGAAGTTTGTTGAGTGTTAGTCATAGTTCAATCCGTTGGGTATTGTCACCGAAGCTTCTTGTAATCTGATTGTATGCGCTACACGAATTGTGTAGTACTTTCCGGAAGCCTCGCAGGTACCAGTAATTACTGTGGAACCTTCGACGAGTCTAGCTTAAAAGCCGACGCGCTTGACCCGCAGAATAGATTTTCGAAGATCGCCGACTCTGCTCGCCGCTATCGCTGTGCTTGAGTGGCATTCGTTTTTCTGGCTACAAGTTCGCCAAATAAAGAAAATTTATAACTCGCAGTTTCGACACTGTCTTTCTTCACTGTCACTACCACGTGATAGCATAAATTATAATAGAAAGCCAGTTATTTCTGAACAATGAGCGACGCAGCCGATGGAAATGCTTTGTCTGCCGCAGAGGCTCAGGGTCACCGCCGAGAGGACCCTGCGGTTCAGTCTCAAATTTTTTGCCACAATTTATCGCGAATTCAAAACACCTAAGCAGCTGTTCTCGAAATTCGCATTAGGGAGTATCGTAATCGTCACTGAATGTTTTTATTTGTTGCCGGGTTTGACAACACAACACAGAGTACAGTGATTAAAGCGAGTCAACGTATATATTTTGATGGCATGAGAGGATAAAAATTTCTTCAATACAACCAAGTCATAAGGCATTGCGATCCAAGCAGGCCATGGTTCAGGGCAGCCCTTGACGCACAGTTCTTGATCTGCACAACGCATTTCTACGAAAATTTTCATGTCCAGAGCATGTATTGGCATTCGCATATCAATTCTGTGTTTGCGCTTTTCCACAAGCTGTGTGTAGGCCACGATCGCATGTGCACTTCTCTCGTGCCAAAGCCAATCGGCTCGTTGAGACGTTTCGGCGCGTGTCACGTGTTTGGTTTATCGCATTGTTTCCCGGTGACATCCTGCCCCCTTTGAGTGGCTGTGTTAGGCTGCAAAACCTTGGGGATTGGCCCCCATCACCCCACCAGTCCTTTCTTTATGCAGCTAATGCTACGTAGAAGACGTGCATCCTGCAGGATTGGCCCAAGTCACATTCGTTCCTGGTGACATCTTGCCCTTTTGAATGGCTGTGTTAGTCTGCTCAGCCTTGGGGATCGGCCCACATACCCCAGTCCTTTCTTTATAGCAGCTAATGCTACGTCGAAGACGCGTATTTTATGTGATCAACCCAGGTCGCATTCGATCCTGGTGATATCTTGCCCTTTGAGTGGCTGTGTTAGATTGCACAGCCTTGGGGGATCGGCCCACAATACCCAAGTCCACTATTTTGTAACAGCTAATGGTAAGAAGGCGTAGGTCCGACAGGATCGGCCCAGGTCGAACGGGTTTCAAACGTTTCTTCGCCAGAGTACAAATGCCGTCCCAGTCATAACATACACACCGATCGACATAACATATAGATACGTACGATTATGCAAAACTTAGCCACAGATAACATCGCGATCCGTATTTATCCTGTGTAAGCACGTTCAGTAAATGCAATGTAAAACCAAACAATTCGGGAAGCTTGCGTCGAACGTCCGGAGTGGCAATCACGCCGTTGCCGTCATACGGTCGTCGTCCCGATCGTCGTCACAGCCGTCATCGCCATCTTCGTCGTCTTGTACCAGCTGTCACATAGAACTGCTCGCCTTGCGCGAACAGGTTAGTCCGCCTGGCAAACGCTTTGAGGTAACCCAAATGTTGCTTGGTAGCCGGCTACTTGTAAAATGCTTCGCGTAAGTTAAATGCTTTCCACAGTGCGCACGATCCGCCAATTTTTTGGTTTCATCTCGCAATTTCGCTGCAAAAAAGAACAAGTACGGAAGTCGAGCCTCCAGACCTCATTACAATAAAAGTTTTCACACACACACGGAGGCAGCCGAGACGCACGCACAGTCAAATGTGCATGTCTGTGTAACAAGTGTTCCTGTTTTTATTGCTCCTATTTTTGTTACGTACTGTCTCTGCCTTCTTTTTCTTTTTTTAATCGTTTGTTTTTTTTAGCTGGCCTTTTATATATATATATATATAAGAATGAAGGAGCAACAAGTATCTCCCATGATGCCGACCTCTCCTTCACACACATTTAATAATAAACGTAGCAAATACCAACTACACTCCATTTGACAAGTCGTTTGCAGCACTGCTGAAGCTACGATGTGTACACGGGTAATATCCTTGTGCAGTAGAATATAAATCCGGGCATAAGTGTCTGAATATTGCAGTAAATAAATAGTTACATTTGTGCTTGGTGCATGACACGTTACAGTGATACGTGACATGTTAGGACCCATGCGCACGCACTTCGTATAATGCGTATTACTGTGGCGGTGAGCAGAGAGAGATGGTGTATAGGTTGGCTCTCAGTTAGTTTATCTATTTCTTGTTCTCGTTGACTGATGCATCTCACGGCTTCTGCTCCACTGCATGTAAATTGTTGAATGTATTCCGAGGGCAATGAACTAGGCGTGTTACCTACAATGTTGTGCGTGGGTAGCCAGCAGCGATGACGCTCAATCAGCAAAACTCAAGGCCCTTCAGCAATGTTGCCAGAGGTCCCATGGCCCGACACTGCAGAGAAAGAAGAAATTAAGCAAACGTGAATAGTTCAGATTATTGCTTAGTGGCAACCGCAGTCGATATCCAGTTTTAACGACAAAGCTTATGCGCTAAAAATAGTTTGATATATCAGGTCTATAATTACAGACACTAGAGCTCTCCTATAACGAAATTTTTGACCGTGAGTACTCGCGGTCATTAAGTAAACATTTCAATTCGCGTGTTTTGGGGCCTGGCATCACGCTCGTTTAGTTAGTGGGCGAAGGTCTACCTCAATTTACTCTAGGTAAACCTGCGAGCCATACGTTGCATAAGTCTAATACTTTGCTATCGTTATGAATCTCTTGCCTTTCGGGCGAAACTGCAATATTCTTTTCCTCTAATTTTGGTCTGGTTCATTGTTTTGTGTTACTATGGTATTCTTTTTATATTTTTTTTCGCTTTCTTTCTTTGCTTACTTCTTTCTTTTTCTTCTCTCTCTTTGCGACATTTTTGCAATATTTGGCTCTTCAGTAGCCAAAATGCCCATTTTGTTGCGGCTTGAAAACAACAACGACAGGGTAACGAGATTCTATTGCAAGAGCACGCGTTCTATATGTATGCATAGCGTAGCGGAAACTAGTCGACACTGGTTCGGTCATTTAGCAGCTTTCGCGTATCTCCAACCACTAACCGCAGTGACGTCATGAAGAAGCGCTCTTTCTTTTATGTTAGTTGTCCTTTTTCTCGAAACAATGTAATAACAGGGTGAGTGACAGGGGGACGGACGACGGGAGGAAGCAGGCAAGAACCACGAGGCTCGAGCACGGGCGGGCACAGCCTCCGCTTAATTAGCCTCTTTCCTCGCACTCGAGCAGCCCGCATTGCTCGCGCCGATTCCGTCCTCTCCTCAAGCCCGCGCTTCGACGGACGCCCGCTGTTTGCACGTTCGCATAACGGGATTAGATTGCGCACGCGCACACACACACACACAGCCGTTACGCACGGAGCCGCGTTATTGCGTTGGCCGCCAGAAAGGCGAGCGAGCGGAATTACAAAAAAAAAAAAAAAGTAAAATAAAAGCTGTCCGCGGGCGAGCAACTGGAGAGGAGGATGAGACCACGTGACGCGGTCATTTCCTGGCGAGGAGGAAGGGCGAGGGAGGCCCGCTGTAGAAAACGCCGGCAGGCCTGGAGTTTTCTGCGACGGCCTCTCTCTCTTTCTCTGTCTCGCTCTCTCGGCTTCAACGCGTAGTCGTAATTAGCGTGTTCGAGACGCACGGGCGCGCGAAAGCCTGGTCTGTCGAGGCTGTGAGAGAGAGGCGCGCAATCAAAGTCCCGCGTGCTTGCACAGTCGCCCCGGCTGACGTGGTTGCCCCTTTGCGGAGCAAGGAGACGACGACGGCGTTCACGACGCTGTGTAGGGAGAGCTGGCAAACGGAGTGAGTTGGCGTGCGGATTACATTAAGATTGGGGGAGAGCAGCCGCGAACTGTCCGATTCGTCGCCCGCTCGGGAATCTACATGACGGGTGAGGACGGGAGCTCGTGAAAACGGCGCCGCTGTGAGATGCGCAAAGCGTAGAACATCGGTACGTCCTCTTTAGTAGGCTCATTAGTGACTTTTACGAAGGTGGCCGCTGCGCAGATTTCTTGGGTACCCGGTGGTCGGTTGTGGAGAAAGTGTTGTTTAATCCATGTCTAACTCGGCTGTATATCTAGCCAGCGCTGACTCACCTCGTTCCACCGGCTCATTACGAGCGGACAGATTGCTACCGCGTATTACGACTCGTCGGGAAAGCTCGTCGTGTGTCTAATGTCCCATATATTCGGGGATATAGTAACGTGTGTGGTTTGTAATCTCTTATAATCCTATACGATGTGAAAGACCTGGTGTATGACTTCTTCCGCCACTGCTTTATCAGCTATCAAAGACTGCGAGTTTGACCACTAGAAATGACTGGCTATCACAAAACTTCAGCTAGTTTTGGATTGAGAACTAATACTGCCCTCTTATCTATATGCCATCCTCAAACATTTCTTGTATCCTGCTTCCATGTTCGTTATAATACGTATGCACTGTAATGACACTTAGGCGCTGTGGGCAATATGAATGAATAAATAAATAAATAAATAAATAAATAAATAAAGAAAGAAAGAAAGGAAGAAAGAAAGAAAGAAGGAAGGAAAGAAAGAAAGAAAGAAAGAAAGAAAGAAAGAAAGAAAGAAAGATAATAGCAAGAAGAAATGATGTTACGAAATAACAAGACACGGTCGGAGAACCTGCATGGATCACAAGAATAGCACAGAAAGAAAAATATATTGTAAAAAAAAGCTAATCACGAAAAGCAATTAGAACACAAACAAAATAAAATCAATATATGTGTATTACTTTTCAAAAGACATTTATTTATTCATTGAACATGAAGAAAAGTTTTCATGCTCATTTGATGGTGCCGCTTATAACTCAAGCGGCTGATAGTTTGGAACTGGAATACCGTTCCAGCATTCCTGGAACGGTGTTACTCAAGACCAGGATAACCGGTACAGGGGACAAAATAACTACAGCTTTATGGCATCGAACCACCGCGTCGTGCTCGGTTGCACAAACTCCGTAGATCCGGCGGCGTTTTTGGCCCGTTCCCTGAAGCCACTTTTCTACTGAGATATGTTAAGAGAAAGGTTTGCCTATGTGCCAACTCCTATCTACCTATTCAGTTACATGTCCAACGCAAAAATTGTCTCATTAGACAGCCTTGGAATCAATTCTAAATAACGCTTGTTGCCTCTAAGAGAGAAAGCTGAATTTGGCCTATTATAGAAAGCAGAATTTAGATTTAGGGCATTTCTTGCAGTAGTCAGAAAAATTGAAAAGTCTAAAGAAATAAAATTCAAGCACAATGCTTACAAATAGGCAACCCTCGAATTTTACAAAGTGCGTCTGGTAGACCAACGGAAACGACAAATGCGATATATAAGCGTTCATAGTTTACGTGGCACTGTCGCAACATTTAGGAAGGGTATTAAATGACGTAGTTTCGCCCGAAAGGCGAAGCATCGGTTGCGATAGCAAATTAATGGGCAATTAAGGATAGTAGTTTTATTGGCCGTGTAAACTTGTAAACACATGCATACCAACTAAATTACGAAACATGGTGTCACGCATGCACAGGCAAACATGAACCCATCCCACTCGATGACCGCGGAAACTCGCTGTCAAAACACCGCAGTGAAAAAACGTGGCAGCAGCAGCGAGCGAATTGACCGTCGTGCTGCCACAACCATCAAGACAAACTAAGCGCACAGCGGACTGTGTACCCCTCGCAGGTGGCTTTCAAGATACGGCGGCCCGGCGGAGCATGCCCTGCCGCCCGGGCGGCCGAGTGGCCCGGGTTGTCCTCCTACCCTACCCTCGACCCGAAGCCTTGCGCGTGACGAAAGGCGGCGCGCTTCCTCCCCGCTTTCCTCAGTTGCGTGCACGAGATTGAGCCGCGATCGCCGGTTCACCCTCGCACGCTTTCACTCGCACATACAGCACACGACACGCAGCGACGATCTTATTGCCCTTAGACTTTATGCGGAACCTCACGGCGACGGCGATGTCGATGGCAGAAATGCGCCTGGTGTTTGCATATAATTGCTATCGCAATAAAATTGCTACTCAAAAATTAGCGGTACCTTGCCAAAGCACTGCACAATACACCAATTTTGTCCCCTTTACATTCCTTGGGGGGCTCAGTTTTTGGAATCTTTGTACCATTTTTTGTCGCTGACTTATACAGTTATAAACTTGATCTTCGGTGTGTTGTCCTAAACATTGCGCTTGTCAACAAGTTTTTTTTTTGTTTTTTTTTTTTTGCGAACGCACTGGTGGCCTTACTGAAAATCCGTTCCCGGCCATCATTAATTTCATATTATTTTTCCTAATGCAACAAATATAACCGAATTCTGTGTTGTGGATGCCAAGCCAAGCGATTTCATCGTTCCTACATATTTAGATAGGAACCGTCCAGGTAAAACAATGACGAGGTAGGTTGACGTGCTCACATTAGCTGTGATGATTCTCAAAATAAGGGCTTATGACTAACTCATATCGTTAGATACATTCAGCCACGTACACGCCACGCAAGGGCTATCATTTCACAGCTGTCCTTTTTTCTTTCATTATGAGCTTTTACGTGCCAAAACTGCTCTCTGATTATGAGGCATGCCGTAGTGGAGGACTCCGGAAATTTTGACCACTGGAGACCTGGGGATCTTTAACGTGCACCTAAATCAAAGTACACGGGTGTTTTCGCAGTTCGCCTCCATCCAAATGCGGCCGCCAAAGCAGGGATTCCAGCCCCTATACCTCCTGCTCAGCGGCCCAACACCATAGCCAATGAGCAACCACGGTGGGTTCGCACAACTGTCCTAACCTGCCAGTTGGTAGAAACACGTGTAGGCGAAGGCTATTGGAATTTCCGGGTCTTCACATCGGTAGACGATAGTGTAGTAGCGTGCGGCAACCTAGAGGCCGTACTCCAGAAAACGACAGTGGCCGGTGCAGAACATGAAATCAGCGTTTATTCTTTCAACACGGTTTTTTTTTATAGGCAGCGGTTGCTTATCCGCTGCTGATATCAGTGCACGGGATGACGAAGTGGCACGGCATGCACTTGACGTTACGTCATCACAGATAGGACCCCGCAATGGTAAATTAACACGAGATATCCCTGCAGCTATCACTGAAAGGTAGTTACCTTTCACACTTAGCTGATTTGTTTAAAGAAGCGAGTTGTAGGTGTTATTTTCCTAATATTGTGCAATTTGGCCATAACGAGGTACAGATGCCGACCTAGGTGGTATTGTGAACAAAGTTGGCGTGTGGGGGCGAAAACGTCTGTTATGAAAAAAGTCGTCTTGGTCGGAGTCTGCTTCCCGTTTTCGCCATGATTCGTCCCGATCAGACGAAATTTCGTCAGACCCTCGACTTCACGGTGTGCATTTTTCGGTTTCATCTGTTGTGGCGACATGACACTGCGTGCAGGGTATTTATAAGTGCGGTTCAGAATTGGACCCTATAATAGCCATTACGGCTATGACCCCGAGCAAGTTTTGTGTAACTTGTGTAACATTTGATCGTATGAAAGTAAAACCAATCAATCGGCGAACTGTATTCATAACAGCGCATTGAAAGAGAGCAGACGAAGCAACTACGGCATTCCCGCAGAGCCACTTTCCTAGCAATTCGGTTTCGCTAGTGCTGAAGTACCCGCCGTGGTTGCTCAGTGGCTATGGTGTTAGGCTGCTGAGCACGAGGTCGCGGGATCGAATCCCGGCCACGGCGGCCGCATTTCGATGGGGGCGAAATGCGAAAACACCCGCGTACTTAGATTTAGGTGCACGTTAAAGAACCCCAGGTGGTCGAAATTTCCGGAGTCCTCCACTACGGCGTGCCTCATAATCAGAAAGTGGTTTTGGCACGTAAAACCCAATAATTTAATTTTTTTTTAGTGCTGAAGTGTTTCCTTCAGCTTCCCCACGCAAGAACTATGGATACCCTGGGAAGGGTCCAAAGTACTCTGCTCCCGCGCCTGCAGTTGATGCTCGCGATTTGTTGTGGCTGTGTGCCCAGGGACAACGGCCACGTGGAAGGAAGCGCTCAGAGGTGCAGGCATAGAGAAAGAGAAGCCTGCAGAGTCCGTTTTCCTAAGTATGAACGATATGAGCCACTTATATACGGCCAATTATGTAGGGCCACTTATAAAGCCAGTCATGCAACCTCTTCAGAGAGAACGAATGCATGTATTTATATTACACTTAATTTAGCGTATGGAAAACCGTGCGGTAAAAAAAATTAGCTAGGATCACCATTCCGGGGTATTTAGCCTTCTACCGAGTTATCCGATTCCCATTCGAAAAGAAAATGTACCTAATTAGCGTCGGCAAGCTCTGGCACTCAAGCTTATATCCTCACTGTTTCCTTCTCCACTGTCAGATTGATTTTCTAGATTTAGCTACTATTAGGAATCGAATATCTGACATTAACCAACAAAACAAAACGTGAACGGTCAGGGAACACAGCCTAATATCAGAAAAAGTTTCGCAACAGTTAACAACAAGGTGTAGAGACCACTCGACATAGAAGAAGGTCACTAAAACGAAAACAATACAAAACGCAGAAAAACGGCAGTACTAACTGCGTTCTCGTAGCGCTTAGGTCCAGATGGTGCGCTTAGATTGCACAACACGACCATTGAGCGGATGAAAAAAAAAGAAGGAACATGGCGCAGGTCTTTCCAACGTTGCGCAAGTTCCCTTCCATGCACCGTCCAGACAGAAGGCGTGTCAACAGCAGCACAAGTATCAGTAGTGTTTTACGAAACGGCGCAGACATTTGGTGAAAAAGAAAGAAGCAAGAAAAGAAACGCTGGGCTTAGGAAAAGCCTCGCTCGCAGAAAAGTTTGAAGCAAAAGCGCTAAATATCGTAAAAACAGGAAAAAAGAAACGAAAAACCGGTAAGCTAAACAACGTGCAAGGGTTACGATCGCTGACTGGCTGGGCGCTCTATAATGTGCTGATCTCGTCTATGCGTTCAGGCGCTATAGCGCTGTTCCCATTGTAGGACTCGGCCCTAATGACGCCCTTCCAGTGCTTTTTACGATATTGAACCGGCGTGAACTTCCAGCTGTGGGAGTGCAGACGTCAGCTTAGATATCTACGGTCGTTAAACACCGAATGGTGTGTCCGAGTGTCGTTCTTTCTCGACGTTTATATGTAATTTTGCTCTCTAACCTACCACTTGTTTTACTTTACAGAGCTTATTATCGAAGAGAAGGTGTAAAAGAGCAGGTGGTAACGAAGACGAAAATAGAGCATTGCAGGGGCTTCAAGCAGAAAGAGAAAGGAGCCACGGCGGCTAAGCAGACGCACGTTCGTTTTGCTAGCCTTCAATTGGCGAATAGGATATAGGGAATAAGATAGGGAAACGGGAGAGAGAGAGAGAGAGAGAGAGAGAGCACTTCTTGTTGGCCAATGTTCGGACGCGCAGCAAGTGTTATAAATGGTCGCCGACGAGACCCGCAGACTCGAGGTTACCGTAGCAACGCTCTCATTGCCGTCTGCGAAAGCGGGGGCGCGCACGGTCTTGTCCGAGGGTTTTCGTTTCCGGCCTCGTGTCCAGCCGGTTTAAATGCTGTGCGGAGAGGTTCACGCTCGACGTCGTAGCGAGGACAAAGACACCGAATTAAGGCACGTACGTGTTGTGTAGTTTTCTTGCTGCCGCTAGGATCACGCTTAGGCGTATCGCCCATCCCATTGCGGAAAGAGTGCGCCTGTTCGATTGCTCCACCCAAGGTTGAGATAGCGGACTCGACCCAGGCTGCGGCGGCCGCATGTAGGCGCGGACCGAAATACAATAACGACCGTGTAATTAGATTTAGGTGCACGTCAAAAAAACCCGGGCGGTCAAACGATCAATACGGAGTCTCGTAGATGGACATGCCTCACGATCAGATCGCGAATTTTGGCACGTTAGACCTCGGAATTCATTTTTTTTTACAAATGCCGCCCCGAGCCCCAGTCGAGACAACAATGCCGCATCACAGCAGAAAACATTCGACGGCACTGTCATCTACATACGCTCAACAGTAGCCATATAAAGTGGGGTAAAATTTGACCAGAAAGTATATTAATGTAGCGTATGCCATTTAATATTACCAAGTCACTTTGTTGCACCAACGTTTTAAACGCAAAGTCCGCCATCTGTCTCTTCCTCTGTGGGCATGGTAGCTCTTCTTATTTCCTCATTCTTCCTCTCTGACCCTAACCCAGAGCAAGCTGGCTAGAGAAATGTGCCTCAGGCTGACCTCTCAACCTTCATTACAATAAACTTTACCCGCGTTCTCTCTCTCTCTGTCACTTAGACACATAGCGTATAAACATCAGACCTTACGGAAGCAAATCTTCACCGTCGATGAATCGATCACGTAGCAACTAATTTTGAAACGTAAAAGAAATGGTTACGCTAAATTCGTGACGAAATGAAACCGTGCTGTGTGGCTGGCAAATATTCTATGCTTGTGTATGCAAAGTTTAGAACAGCGTCTTAGTGTTGCTCGTACATACATACATACATACATACATGCATACATACATACATACATACATACATACACACATACATACATACATACATACATACATACATACATACATACATACATACATACATACATACATACATACATACATACCTACATGCATGCATGCATGCATGCATGCATACATACATACATACATACATACATACATACATACATACATACATACATACATACATACATACATACCAGAGGGAAAGTTGTCTTATAGATAGATAGATAGATAGATAGATAGATAGATAGATAGATAGATAGATAGATAGATAGATAGATAGATAGATAGATAGATAGATAGATAGATAGATAGATAGATAGATAGATAGATAGATAGATAGATAGATGCAGGGAACGTCATTGGTTCGGCTTTGTTCGTATTCTTTACTACTATTACGGGCTACTCGTTTCCACATAGCACAGACTAAAGAGAAGTAATAACGCAAGATAAGAAACACCACGCGTCCTGAAAGTCTAGCGCTATTACTTTCAGTGGGGCAAATGAAGTTCTATTCTTTCGCTTCGCCCAACGGGGCAGTATGACGCTACAGCTGACACAGTCAGCGCTCGCGAGGGGATACGAGACTGTAACGCCTCGGGGGCCAAATACGCAGCGCAGTCGCGCGCACCGCTGCGACCGCAGCTCTATAAGCGGCATATCGCCTCCGGCACCGTGCGCTTCGACTAACGCGTCGCGCCTACAAACAGCCCTCCCCTTCTAGCGGTGCGAGATATGTCGTGCTCGCTTCGCTGACGCGAAGCTACAGAGGGCGCTCAAAGACACAAAAGAAAGAAGAAAGAACCCCAAGCAGTCGAATACGCGGCTGCGCAGTATCGTAGGCGGTGTCGCGCCGGATAGAAATCGCCGCGCGGTCTCCGAGGGACGCCGACGGCCTTCACCGAGACTCCGAATCTTTCTCTCTTCTTTTCTCTCTGTCTCACACTCTCGCTCTCTCTCTCTCTCTCTCTCTCTCTCAGCTCGCGCTCTCGACCAACGTGTGCGTCGGCCATTTTTCTTCTTTAGCGGCCGCTTCCTCCTATGCACGCCACGAAGGCCCGCTGCCTTCCCTGTGGACATCCGCCGGTCCGGAATGACTAGATCCCGCTCACTTGTCCGTTTCCAGTGTAGTCGATCTCTTCTCTCTCTTCAGTTACTCTTTCTCTCTCACAATTTCTTGTTGCCTAACTTTTCTTGTCTACGACAGCGGTGGAGGGCAGAAAGTTAAGTTTCCCAAGACTCGCTTTATGTGGCATCATCTTATTTTGCTACGCCGGTGTGGCAGTGCTATCCGGCACTCGCTTTGAGCTGCCCTGAGCCAAGTCTTAGAAGGCGAACTTGAGCTCACGTTCCGGGCCTTTTTTTTTTTTCGCAGCCCACAAATGCAATTCGACTAGTTTTAAACTTAAGCTACTGATCGATCTAGTGCGTATGCTTAATGAAATCGCTCTGCACCGATATTGCACCGCTTAAGAAGTCGAAAACGACACATCTTTCAACACGGTCCGGCTTAGCAGTACTTATCAAGATTCCTCCACGTATACTCTGATCCAAAAATGCAAAGCATTCAAAGCTATAAATAAACAGCATTGAAGTATATTCGTAAGTGTACTTACAACACTCCAAAGACGTTCATTTCAACCCTCCCTGCCACCCCGAGGAATTATTTCTCCTCACACTTGCTCACACCAAATTGTAAAGCAATGCAAGCAATGTGTGTGACCGCCGTGATACGACAGAGTGGTGAGAAACACGTTCTTTTCCGCATAAATTTCCTAGCAGCTAAGTCATTCCGCACCATGTCCTAGGACTTACTAATCGCAAAGGCCGTAGTTTTCCCACGCTATGCATGAATCCGTTACGAGACATTCGCGTACCTCCGCATCTGTCGGCGCCGCAGTGCTCAGAACAACGTAATCTGGTCGGGTGCGTGAGCGGTCGGCCGATTTTCGACCGTGAGAGAACGAAGTTCTGGGGCAGTGTTCTCAAAGCAATTCCGCGCAAAAGGATACATCTCTATGGCTCAATTTTCCGAGACTCGCGGGTCTAACGTAATTTCAGAGCGCTGCCTGCTAGCCCTGGACTGTGTACGCGCTTCACGTCGTTCGTGCTCCTATCTCTCTTTCCGTGCCCCCACCTGCCCTCCCTTACGAGTGTCGCGAATCGCAACTACATATCACTTCATTTGGTCGTTCTAGAAAGAGTCAATTTCCGCAGTGAACTTCACTTCATCGCCGCCACCGTTGTGCCACTCTCTTCGTATCTCTAAGTCCAATTTTGTTTCGGTAGCGCTACAGCTTCACGAATACGCCTAACCAGGTAGTGTTGTCACTCCTTGACTAGCTCTAAGTGATATGTGTTTTATTCGGGCCACTCGTCTTTCTTTGAGCGCCCGTACGTGTTTCCACTTACACTAAACACATCCCTTTTTTTCTCTCACACTAAACACATCCCTTTGGGGAGTGATATTAGGTTTCGGCATATGAAGGTTCGCAGTACGTAACGTAAGAAAAAATAACAATTAATAAAGAACCCTGACTGTTGTGTAGCGAATCCAATCTTACCTGTTTGCGTTGTTTTGTGTTCCGCAGCGTCTTTCATTGTGACGCCTGAAACTCTTCAAGCCTTACTTCCTGTTCTCTCTTTTACGTTCTCCTTCATCTTCTTTTGATTACAAATGCAACTCGCTTTGCATGAGTAAATATTTCTACTAGTAATTGCGAAGTCCTACATATGATTTACCTTGTCCTCCTCGCTTTCGGTCACTTAGCGCTTTGCTTTAGTTTCGCATTGATTGATTGATTGATTGATTGATTGATTGATTGATTGATTGATTGATTGATTGATTGATTGATTGATTGATTGATTGATTGATCGACTGATTTTGTTACTACATTTGTCGGCAAAGGATAGCACATGCGCCGGCCTCCCTCAATAGGCCTTGAAATAAACCGAATATCCGGAGTCTTACATAAGCCAAGTTGGTAAAGCCTTGGTCACGTCCTGATAATCATTCACGTGCCTTCAGTGCCCTTCGCGTTTTCTTAGTTAAAGTGATCTCCCGGACTTCCTCGGTGTGGCATCTGTGTTCTCCGATTCGCAAACTGCTTCTGCAGCCCATTAATGAAAGCAGGCGCGAAAGAAGTTCACGCCGCAAGAAGACGATGTCAAATTACGGTGATCTGCGCAGACCTCAGTGTACAGTGATGTATTAAGAAAAAAATACTCTAATTGTAATAACGCCGCAATGACATCACCTACAGAAGGAATACGCAGACTCACAGCTCGAACCGTCGCCTTTACAGCCTCGACTCGTCGTTTGCATTGCGGTTGTCTTGGAATCCTCCGCGATATGCCACAGCACTGATGTGTCAACTGTGACTCGGAGTAGCCTTCGCTAATTTATAGAGCTACCGCAGTGGAACGGCTGACTGATCCACTGGAGACGCAGGGAAGATGTTCAAAGACTATCAGTCACCTCCTCTGCGACTCTTTCGCATTTCGTCAACGACCGCAGACTTCCTAATGTGGCTTCAATAGACTGGACGATCGGACATTCGCGGAACCAAAGTTTCTGGGGGCACTCGCCGCGCTAGCTTATAGCGGCTATAGCGTTCTGCCCCTAAGCACAAGGCCGAGGGATGAAGTCCCGGCCGCGGCAGCCGCATTACGATAGGGGCTAATTGAAAAAAGAAAGAAAAAACGCCCCTGTTACGTGCATTGGGGACGTGGCCCCAATGCATGGGTCCTGTGCGGCAGCACAGTGGAAAAAGTCCACCTAACCTCCCCGCCTTTTCTTCCTTCAATCCTTCTCTCTCTGCTTCAAGTGGAAAGGAATTCTTAATGCTGGTCGTTTCCCGTTTGTTCTGCGGAACTGAAAGCGCAACAATGGGACTTACGTTACAACGAATAGTAAAAAAGAAACGATCAGCCCTTTCGTTTTGTTTAAAGCCTGTAAAAAAGAAAGCTCGGGCTAAAAAAGAAAAAGAAAGCAGGGAAGTAAAGCTTCCAAGAAAGTTCGGGGCTGCCAGGCAAATATAGTGCGAGGCTAAAGCCCTCCGGGGAAAAACTTTCCTCAGCTCGCTTTTCTTTCCTTGACAGGATATCGAAACACAGCCCGTTAAGAGCCGGTAGAGAAAACGGGAGGTAAAAGAAAATAATGATAAGCGTAAACTGAAGCGACACAGCGGATCCGAGAAAAGGACAGTTTTGAGGGGCCCCCAGACGTGCGAAAAGCTCCTGGGGCAACATAGATGGACAATTGGTTTGAGCAGGGCATCGTCGTCCTCACCTCGCTGGCCTGCTTCCTCGGCGTTCTTGTTCTTAAGCCGAGAGCACGACGGGAGAAAAAGGAAGAGACCTAATACCACAAAGACAGCTTTAGTTTAGATGAGCGTTGGCCCTGAAAAAAAAAGAACAGGAAAGAAGACGGTGCTGAGAGCTTTTGCGATGCGCGCTCCAGTTCGTAGCGCATCAAAGGAGACCGACGCAATGCGTGAAGTGCCGCCCTGTTGGGCTTCCATTTTTTTCTTGCACCGTGGTTTTTCGTCTGCTTGCCTTTCCACTTTCCGTCTGCTCTTTTTTTTTTTCTGTATACACGCGTGTGAGCAGAAACGCTGTTCTACTCTACTTTTAGTCTGCCTGCATTTTTCATTTTTCGTATTGCATTTTTCTGTATGTACATATTCGAATTGACGCGCACTTGTGCTTCGTTATTCATCTGCCTACGTTTAAATTTTTTTTTTCGTCTGCTCTTTCCTGTGCTATATACATATACGAATAAGAAAAAAACTCTTCCTGCTTGGTTTTTTTTCATTTGACTTCTCTTTTTCTCTATGTCTTAAACAGAAAGGAACGCTTTGCAAGAGGGCAGAAGAACAAACAGACCTTGTTGATGCAGAGAGCGAGCGAAAGTGCTACAAGGCCATTGCACGCGTACATCTCGGACGGTGATTGTTCGCGAAGATAGTCATACGAAAGGACAGCCGACGCGGATAAAACGAATATCGACCCATGGTGTGTTACAGCCCTTATAGCCAACCGGCCAAATGTGTGCTGAAGAAAGAGAGAGAGAGAGAGAGAGAGAGAAAAGAATAATGAATGATGGAATACCATCGCTCTATTGAAATGGAAAGTCCTTCAGTCAACCTTCTGCAAATTGATAAAACGGGGCAGGGTGTCAAAGGTGCCAGAGTCCCTCGTGTGCGGATGCCAATAATAAGTTCTTGCGGACACTTTTTTGTGTGAACTCAGCAAGGAAAAAAAAAAAAGAAAAAGAAAGAAACGGCTTTAGGCAATTTTCGCATGCAGCCTCGAAGCGTTTTCCTCGGATTGACTGCGGAACTCTTTTATGTCTGCTCGTACAAAGAGAGGGAACAAACTTTTTTGAGCATCTCGTGAAACCGAAGTCACAGTTTCCCGTAGAGAGAAAGAGAGTAGGCGATTCAATATAGGCCTTTCACGGCACTAAAAAAAACTGGTAGGAAGATGTTGGTTACATTTGCTTGATTGAATAAGTGGGTCGCTTCGTTCCACGTTGTCTTCGAAAAGCACTACACAAAGTACAATGCAAGGTAAACCTTCGAAGTGACGTTTCAATTATTGTCAGTTGAAAGCCTGACTAAGATTTCAGCATTCTGCGCTTCCTTGTGCGTGAATAAAGAAGAAGGGTTCTAAAATGAAAGCAGTGAAGTCGCGGTTAAAAAGCTCAGACTAAATGTGAATTTCCGCTGGTTCGTTTTTCGCCACGTACATTTCTTTGCTCCTGTAGTGCTGGAAACTTAAAAAAGAAAGCCGCGCGAATTTAAAGATCTTAACCAGCGTAAATTTGCGAAGCGCACATCTTCAAAATGCACGCACTCCTGAGTTATTTGCTTCGAAGAGATGAGAGTTCGCTCCTTGCTCCTGAAGAAACTGAAAATAAAAATTATGTCTACGCCCTGCCTTAGCAATAAAACCATAATTACAACGACGCGACAGCAATTATAAATATTTAAGGCGGAGGTGCAACTAAAGAAAGCTAACGGCCTTTGCGCTTAAAGGCTGTGAGTCAAATTACTTGACAAAGCAGTTTCAGATCTGTTGTACGCCCTTGGTTGCAGACGTACTTCCGGGCACACGCTGTTAAACCGCCGCCATTGGGGCGAGCAGACGAACTAGCGCAAACAGCAAAAGCGCCGATGCTGTGGCCATTTCGGTGAAGCCTCTATGTGTTTGCTGCTGCATGGTACTGCTGTGACCACCCGGCATGCATTGCTCGAATTTCGGCCACTGCCTCCTAAGTCGGACACATATGACACGCCAAAGGCATCGGAGAGAGCAACGCAAGGCTGAGCTTCACATTTGATTCCATATTCCAGGATTATAATCCTGTAACCGACGTCTGTACCATCTATAGCGTTACCGTACCGCTTGCTACATAGCCCCCTATGTTAGGGCATCGGCGTAGTTGGCCACATACAGTTCACCATAAAAACTTCAATGTCGAGGAAACGTGTTGTGTTTATGTATAGTATTCGATTTCTGTGTATAAGCTTTATCTTTAGTTGTTCGAGCAAGGAAATCTGGTAGTTTCTGCTCCGTACGCACAGAATTGCCACACTTCTCGGGATTGCCGAGATTGTCGGCAGTCTTAGCTAAGGATGGGAATAAGAATGTGTGGATGCATCATATCATTCAGCGTTAACGCCTTCTGTTTGTCGGAGCGTACTACGTCGCCATGTTATCTTCGATATTTCATTATTGATTGAATCCTACTATCTCTCGTCTGCTTTCACGTTTGGCGCTTACGTTTCGAGAAGATCACACTCCCCCGAAAAGAAAGGATAAAGAAAACACATATAGGCCGATCCCACACAGAGTGCGAGTGTATGGGGTCAGCAGCGTTTGTACACAGCATTTGTAAGCATGTTGCACGCAATTGGAAAGCGGATGGCGCAACACATTTTTACATTTCTGTGTGACAGCGTCGGCTTCATTCGTGGCTGCACCTAACTAGCCGTAATTCTGGAACAACCGTCGCGTAAAGTGTCCTGGTCTGTGGGCTTCCGCTTCGCGAGAAACCGCGAGAACATTTACGAAAATTAGGAACTGAGCTCGACAAGTACAGACGTGACCACTCGAACCAACCACAAAAGAAAAATAAAAGAAGCAAGGCTGCACTATCGACGTGGTGTGAATATAAATATACATATATAGGTGCAGAGGAATTCTTCTGGCTACCTTTCAAACGTGAAGAACTTGAGCGATGCTACAAGGTAAACATAACACGTATTTAATTTCAACAGTTTCGACCACTGGGACCGATCTTCATCAGGGTTTACATGAAAATGGCAGTTCTGCACTGATAGTGAAGACAGCAAACCGGGTTCCCGGCCTTTCTCAGGGACAGCAAACAGAAAGGGACAGTTGTGCAAGTGATTGACATCTTTCTCAATGTGGTGGTAGTGGTGGTAACAGCTTTATTAACAATCCGGCAAATTCGTGGCCTGGGCCTAGGCCGCCCCCGAGGAGGTCCGGAGATCCTGTCTCCTCGCCGCCTCACGGGCTTGCTGGATGGCCCATAGTTGATTTTCGAGGTTTGAGCTGCGCAACGCGGCCGTCCATCGCGCCTCAGCTTCATCTGGGGAAACTGCATTTTCTTCGCATATAACGTCACATTCCCAGAGAATGTGTCTAAGAGTTGCGTGAGCCCTGCTGCATAGCTTGCAGTTATCATCTGAGTAGACGTCCGGATATATCCTCCTGAGATGGACGGGGTTGGGGAAGGTCTTTGTTTGTAGCTGCCGCCAGTCTACCGCTTGGGCCCTGTCGAGTTTGGGGTTAGGGGGCGGATAAACCCGCCTGGAGTTTTGATAAAATTTTGTAATATCACAGTATCTGGTCATTCTGTCCCTCTCTGTCCATGCCTCCGTTGGATTTCCAACCCCAAGAGAGGTTCCTTCTTCGCGGGCGCGGAACGTGAGACCTCGCGCTACGCGGTGGACCTCCTCGTTGAGGTTGGGTACGGGGGTGTCGGGGGACGTGTGAGCCGGGAACCATATAATGTGTCGTTCCTCCGTCGCCTCGGAGGTGACATAGTTCGCGTTGGCTTTGAGTATAGCCTCAGCCTTCGGCGAAATTCTGCCTTGTGCATAGTTTCTGACCGCCGTCTGCGAGTCACTGATTACGTATCTACAACTGGGGTTAACGATGGCTAGGGCTATCGCCACCTCTTCCGCTACCTCGGGGTTTTTTACACGTATGCTACAACAACTGACCAATTGTTTCTCGGTATTAAGGACGGCCACTGCAAAAGCACGTCGATCCTCGTATTCTGCCACGTCTACGAACAGCGCTTCCTTGTCCCTACCGAAGGCTTTGAGTAAAGCCTTGGCTCTACTCTCTCTTCGACCCTGATTGAATTCGGGGCTCATGTTCTTGGGTATATTAGCCACCTGCAGCTTTTCCCTGATCGTGCTTGGAAGGGATGTCTTGTCGCCGTGCTGCTTGTGATAACTTATCCCGAGTTTGTCCAGGATACTCCTGCCCGTTCGTGTCTTCGCTAGTCTTTCGAGTTGCGAGATTTGGTGTGCTTCAATTAACTCTTCAAGCGTGTTGTGGACGCCCAGCTGTAGCAGCAGTTCCGTGCTGGTGCTGTCTGGAAGGCCCAGTGCCATCTTGTGTGCTCTTCTAATGAGGGTGTTCAGTTTGGCATATTCGGCCGCGTACCAGTTGTGGTAGGCGGCCACATAGGTAATGTGGCTAATAACGAAGGAGTGTATGAGTCTGACGATGTTGGCCTCCCTCATACCCTGATGTCTGTTGGTGATTCTTCTGATGAGCCTCATCGTGTTCGTGATCTTAGTCTCCAAATGCCTGACCGTTTCTCCGTTGTTGCCGTTCGATTCTATGATGAATCCGAGCACCTTAATCTGCTTCACCCTGGGTATTTCTTGTCCGTCTTTGGTGCGTATGCAAATTTCTTCGTATGCAGCATGCTGGATGTAAGCCTTGGGGGGTCTTCCCCTAAGCGTCGGGCGGTAGAGGAGGAGTTCCGATTTTTCTGGCGAGCAGACGAGACCGGCTCCGACGAGGTACTCCTCCACCACCTCGACCGCGGTCTGTAAGTGCTGTTCGATTTCTCCGTCGCTTCCCTCGGACACCCAGATCGTAACGTCGTCCGCGTATATTGTGTGATGCACTCCCTCGATGGCGTTGAGGCGCTCGGGGAGGCCGATCATAATGAGATTAAAGAGCATCGGCGAGATGACCGAGCCTTGCGGGGTGCCGACGCTGCCTATGTTCCTGTCTCCGGATGCGAGTTTGCCCAGCGTTAAGGAGACTTTCCTGTTTGTGAGGAAATCCTTAACATAGCTGTACGCTCGGTTTCCTAGATTGAGTGCGGCAATGCTGCGTAGTATGGCTGCGTGAGCTGCATTATCGAAGGCTTTCTTGAGGTCTAATCCTAGAATGGCCCTGATACCTCTTGTCTTGTTGTCGAGTATCTGGTGCTTGATTTACAACATTGCATCCTGCGTGGAGAGATGAGCTCGAAATCCGAGCATGGTGTCTGGATACGCTTCCACGTCGTCCAAGTGTGCGTTGATACGGGTGAGGAAGGCGTGCTCCATCAACTTGCCGACGCACGACGTAAGGGATATTGGTCGAAGGTTGGCCAGATCTGGGGCTTTCCCTGGTTTGGGGATGAGCACCATTTTTGCTCTTTTCCACTGGTCAGGGATGCATCCTCGGGTCCAGCAATCGTTGATGTACTTGGTCAGTTCGGAGATGGTCTCGTTGTTCAAGTTACGAAGGGTCTTATTAGTTACGCCGTCCGGTCCCGGGGCCGACTTGCTGTTGAGCTTTTGCAAAGCGGCCCGGATTTCCGCCTCGCCAAAGTCTCTGTCCAGAGAGAAATTGGGATTTCCCGTGTATTCCCCGTGTTGAATAGTCGGGCTGTGCGGGGCGTATCTATCGCAGAGTTCGGAAAGGATTTCTTCCTCGTTCTTGGTGTGCGTGTGTATTAGCTTGCACATGGTTTCCCGATGTGTTGCCTTGGTCTTGGTCGGGTCTAGCAGGTGTCGGAGCAGGCGCCATGTGTGACCGGTGCCAATCCGTCCGTCCATCTCATTGCAGATCTCATCCCATTGTTGTTTACTAAGAGTTTTGCAGTGTTCTTCTATTTGTTTGTTGAGTAACGCTATGCGTTTCCTCAACTTCCTATTGTGTCTGTTTCTGCCACCTGGCTTGAAGCGATCGTTTGGCCTCCTACATGTGCACCAGGCGGCTGTCGATCTTCTCGACGGGAAGTTCTGGCGTCATGGTCTTTGTAACTTCATTGACGTCAGCCATCACTTGTTCGGCGCATTGTTGAATGTCTGTGATGGGCGCGTGCGTCATTCCGGCTCGATTCTTGCGGAACTGGTCCCAGTCCGTCCATTTGAAGGTTTTGTTGGGTTCGACTTTTATATTCTCCAATAATTTCGTTTCGAGAATTCTGTGGTCACTACCAAGGTCTTCGAACGTGTTATTCCAACTCGCTCCTCTTGCGTTCTTCACTAATGTTAGATCGGGCGTGGTGTCTCTTGTCAGCCCTGTTCCCATTCTGGTGGGGGAGCTGGGGTCGGTGATGAGGGTCAGGCCTGTTTCCTGTATATCCTGCCATAAAGCCTTGCCTTTGGCTCTCGTATAGGTATAGCCCCACGCTCCATGCGGGGCGTTAAAATCTCCACCTATAAGTAGGGGATGGGTGCCCGCGATGTCGGTGGCCTTCCTAAAAAGGGTTAGAAAGCGCTGTCGTATGTGCGCTGGCTTGCTGTATAGATTGAGGATAAACGTGCTGCTTTGGCTCTTGCTTTTAGGTATAATTTCTGCGAATACTTGTTCAATCTGCGCTACCTTAAGGTCGTGACGAACGACCACTAAGCCTTTCCTGACCATAGTTATCGCTTGGTTCTCCCCGGATGGGGGACCGATGGCTTGGTAACCGGGTAGTTTTGCTAATTCGTGTGTCTCTTGTAGCATTATTACATCGGGTTTCGATTTGCTTTTAAGGTGTTGTTGCAGGACCGCTTTTTTTGCGGCGTAACTCCTGCAATTCCACTGCCATATCGTCAGCGCGCCTCTTTTACCGTGCTTGCCTATTTTGGTCTGGTCGAGGGCTGGAGGTCTGAACGACCCCACATGCTCCTGCGTTGTTTACAGGGGTGTCGTGGAATTGATTAGATGCGACCGCAATTATGGGGGCCCCTGCGGTGGTTACTGGCTGCAGCTTGGCTACTCTAAGACTTAGGTTGGCCACGTTGCTTTCGAATTTGTCAATTCTCGACATTATGGTCGAGACCGCCAGCGTGAGGTTGCCGACGGCTTCCGCTTGTTCTTTGAGTACATTTTGCATTTCTGTTAATTTCTGTCCTAGGTCTGCCAGTTGTGATCCGGTTTGGCTGCTAACGGCTGGAGCCTTTCTCTTAGGTGGCGGAGGGTTGTCGTCCTCCTCCATGCTATTATTAGGAGTTACCGCAGCTGCACCTGCACTACAAGTACTCAGACGGGGAGATATCTCCACCCTTCGACTATTCTTAAGTTCCTGGATTTCTCTCGTGAGGTGTGAGATTAATGCTCTCAACTGCGCATTTTCCCGTCTCATTTCTGCTATTTCTTTAGAAGCTGCAGTCTCCTCAGTTCCGCCGCGGCGCGACGAGCCTTTGACCGCGTCTGCCCAGCTAACCTTGTTGGTGGCCTCTTCTACCGCCGGGCCGCCTCCGCTGCGGCGGGAACGTGAACGCGTACGGCTCCTGGATCTGGTTCGGGCCGGTCCGGGTGTGTGGCTCCGTGATCTGGACTTTCTGGTTCTCGAGCGGGCCCTCGAGCGTGAACGGGGCCTGGTATCTCGGGAAGGGCGTCCAACAGATTCCCTCGTAGCCTCCGATGCTAGAAATTCTTCCTGTTGTCGTTGTCTTTCCCAGCGTCGTCTCTTGACTATATATGGCGTCTTGAAGCGAGCCTTGCAATTCTTATCGGCCGTTAAGTGCTCACCCCCGCAAAGTTGGCAAAGGGGGTTGCACTGGTGGTCGAGACCTGGGTTGGCCGTGCCGCAGCCTCTACAGATGCGGTCCTGCGGACTGGGGCACACGTCCATGCGGTGGCCCAGTCTGCCGCATTGGAAGCACAGGTCAAGTTGTTTTCTGTACAACGCGCACCTGATGAGAGCGCCTCCGTAGCGGACGAAGGAGGGAACTTTCAGTCCGGAAAACAGCACGATGACCGTGGTGGTATTGCTGAGTCGTTTCGCAGCGATTGCCGTAGGATTCTTGGGGGTAACGACCTGGGCGGTGATGTCCCGGGGCGAATCTTCGAGAGGTATACCCCTGATGACTCCTTTGGAAGTTAAGTCGGGTGCCGATTCATATGCGTTGGTCTGATAGGCCTGGCCGTTGACCACGAGGCGCTCGACTCTTTGGTATCTGTCTGCGTTGGCTTCACTGGGGTACTCACTACGATGATGTTCTGTTGTACGTTGAGGCACACGGTGTCGTCTTCCCTGTGCTCCCCGGGTATGCCAGCAGCTTGGTAGACGCATGAAGCTACTCGGGCCGCTCCTAATTCGCCAATCTTGAGGCCTCCCTTTGGGCGGATGATAATCTTGAAATCGCCCTTCGGTAGATATGGCATGTGGCTGGCCTTGATTAACTGCTGTTTCAGTTTCTGCTCGCGCTTCTTCCTTCCGCCGGTGCCGAGGTGGGCGCCGAAACTGCTCGTATTCGATCTCTCAACGGCTTGCTTTTTCGAGCCGACGGTACTCCAGCCCGTGCCGGCCTCAAATTCTTCTTGGGAAATGTTCTCCCCTTGCACGAGAACCTCCATTTCTTCCGTCTGCGAGCGAGCGTGGGTGCGCGCCACGTGTACTTTTTGCGGGGGCGCCTATAGGCCTAGGCTCGCGGCAGCCACCACCGCGGCTGCCGGTGTGGCAGACGAAAATTTGGCGTAGAAGTTCGAAAAATGTGATTCCCACCTTGAAGTTGGTATCGGCAGAATCTTGGTAACTTGCTGCGTGAGATGGTAGCAAAAACTCGGTGATTTTCGGTGACTTCCCTGCGAAATCATTGAACGAAGACGGAGCCGACGTGAAGTGCATCTACCTTCTTCGGCCACCTCTTCTTCTTCTCTTCTCAATGTCATGAATAAAACTTTTCCAAATGTCAATCACTGTCACAACTGTCCCTTTCTGTTTGCTGTATCTGAGAACGACCGGGCACACGGTCTGCTGTATTCGCTATCAGTGCAGGACGGCTTGCCATTTGCTTATTTTCTCGGAAACTCTGATGAAGATCGGTCTACCGGTCGAAATTAAATACTTGTGTTGTTTGCCTTGTAGGATCGCTCGAGATCTATATATATATATATATATATATATACATATATGCGCGACACACGGAGAACGACGTCTTCAGGTCGGAGATGCCGGGCCAGAATGCTCAGGCTGCTCACACGTGTCCGGCGCAGCGTGTTCTGCCAGCCTCTTTTCCCCATTGAAGGATCAGTTGTCTTGTTTTACCTTTCGCTTTTAGATAGCTCAAGGGTAGAAAAGAACCCCAACCACTGTCGATCTCTTGCGGCTTGTCCCGCACCGCAGCCCGTCTCTTATTTTGACTTAGCGTTCTCTCTCTTCTCATTCCCTGTCGCTGTTCTCAGCTTGATGCCATTTTGAATGCCTTTTTCGGCACTCTGTTTATGGGTTTTTTTCCCACTGCTCTTGTCCCGGGTGCATTCAGCGTGATTTTCAAGGCTATTTACCGCCCTTCTTTTCGACTATCTTCAGAGTTGTCTTCACCGTTTCTTCACCGCTCTTTTCACCACTGCCTTTAATGCACTGTTGAATGCTGTTACAAGATGGCATACGTCACCGTGCAATATGCCCCAGTATTGGCGGCTATTGTCACTGCAGTACACGTGCTCTTTTCACCGCCGTTTTCGCCACTGTTTCTGACGCAGTCTTTCAATGCTATTGCAGCATGCAGATGCATACATTCCTGCATTCGCGTCAAATTGTCATCGTTGTTTTCACCACTGCTTTAAATGCCGTTTCTAACTTTCCTTTTGTCCCCATTGCACCTCTCTTTTTTTTTTTTTTTTTACAACTGCTTTCTATCCTATTTGCGTCGCTCTTCCTAATGCTGTTTTCACCGCTGTTACAGCCATTGTTTTCAATACTTTTTCCAGCCATGCAGTAGTGGTCACAGACAGCCCCAGGACAGCTCGGTCTGCTAGTGAAATATTTAGCGGCGTGACCAGAAACACGGAATATTTTTTTAAGCACCATATTGAAGAGCACGACGCCAAAATAAACAATAAAGAACAATTCAACTCATCAAAATACGGCAATAAATACGACTTTGATGTAACAAAGAACAACCGAGAAATAAAAATACGAGACACCATAAAATACGAGAACGTCGGATGTTCCTAACCATACCCTTACTTCAGCAACGACCCGTAACCAATCGCGCGTTGAAAAATCGAAGGTTCAAGAAATGCTGGATGAGAGTACCATAACATGGGAGGACTATGGTTATCTAATGTAACATTAAAATCTGAACGAACAAAATCATATTTATTTATTTATTTATTTATTTATTTATTTATTTATTTATTTACCTCTTTGTCACGGGCTCCTATTAGCAGTATGGGGTGAAGTGGAGACGGTACTGTGAGGTCTTAAAAACACGGAGAATATGAAAAAGTCCACAAACAAACAGTTATAGTGCCATGGGGGATGAAAAAAAAAAGAATAGTTTTTCAATGCAACGTGATTTTCGGTGATAGTAATAGCGTAAGGGAGATCACCCCAGTAACTCGTTTGCAACCCGCCAGCACATACACATTGCTGAATTTCTGGGTTACAGCGAAAAGGTGAGCAAAAATAGGTTAATTGTGCGGCCGACGAAGCTACGCGATGACATTGTAACAGCGGTAATACATATCCGTCCCTAGGGTAAACTACTTATTGAAGCAAACAACAATGGGCGGCTTTTTGCCGTGATTCGCCAGACGAACGCGAGAAGGGCTTCATGATAGTCGTACTTGAGCGGCGATAATTATTCAAGACCATAACGAATTTATAAGGAATCGTACGGTGGTGTTTCCGTGAAGCCGTAATCTGTTGGCATTCCAAATCTCGCTAGCCGATGAAGATGATATGTTGCGAGAAGGCCTACCTGAGCGATGGGACAGGCAGATAAGAATTGTCCTGTTATGCTTCTCCTGTGGTTATCCATTTACGTTTTCTTTTTTCTTTTTGGTGGTGCTGTTCACAATGGGACCTGCCAGCTTTTTCTTTTTTTTTGGGGGGGGGGGTCTAAAATGAGAACTTCTGACTTGTCCCATCGAGCTTGACACGCCAGTGTGTTCCAAGAAGCATTTTGTTTTATTAGACGCGGTGTTATGTTAGCGTTTGTAATAAATGTTCTCCTCTGCAGTTAGATAAGATGAGACGTTCATGCGATGTGCGCTCTGCACGGAACTAGAACGGAACTATGTGTTTGTACCTGCCGTTCATCCTGGATGCGCTTGCCGCGCAAAGCTATGGACATGGACGCAGACAAGAAACCGGAAACAACACGAACAACGGTAACTTCCGGCTCCTATTCTTGTAACGTTTAGCATCAAACCGTAAGTATATTGGGGACCAGAGTAGAGAGAGAGAGAAGTGGTTCTTGTGGGGAAGGAGGAAAGGCTAGCACTAGCTTCTGCAACCCATGTGGGAGCACGGCTCAGCGCCAGCAGGGTGGCGGACATGGGATTAAAAGAGAGAGACGGTAGGAGGGAGAAAGGTAGAGGGTCGTCCCAGCAGCATCAGATGGCCGTGGGCTCGACCGGAGGAGTAGGCTGGAGGTAGACCGTATAGGAGGTGGTGGGATGGCCGTTAGGCTATGCGTCTGTGCAGAAATTTCCTTAGTCTCGCCGAGAGGCCCGACGAGTCGAGGTACTCGACGACACTTAGGAAGGCTGGTAGCTGATCATGACAGGGGAAGAGGATATCTTCCTGTCGTGAACATGGGAGCCCCAGGCGGTGGAACCCTGCTCGGTGCCCTGCTCACCTGCAGCACCACGGCCGACTTCTGCAAGAGTAGAGAAGCCAACGAGGGGCATTTCTGGTTAATATCCCTGCCTTCTCTCTTTATTTCCTCCTCCTCCTCATCCTCCTCCTTCATCCACCAACCGGCCCTAGTATTCACCTTACTACCATTCATGTTAGTACCTGAATGACTGTTGCACCAATGCATAAAAACTGAGAAGTGTGTAGAGCGTATTGGTAGCGTCGCTAACAGAGCTTAGATGTCAGCTGAGCTCTCCGTTGCGGCATCTTTGCCATTAATATGAAATATCTTCAATGTCATCTTGTTTAACTTATTTATTTATTTATTTATTTATTTATTTACCGTTTCATTCATTGACTATTTTTCAACCATTATAAGGTTATTCGCTAAATTCTAGTGAAGTAAATTGAGATCTAAATAGAGTAACTCATGTATAACGGAACAGAACAGAGCTTTCCGGGCCAACTATTTTTTTTCTCTTTGGGACTCTCGTCTGTATACTGTCTCTTACCCATTCATCGTATTTAAATAATTATAAACTGAAACTGAAACTGAAGTCAACAGCTTAACGAAAGGCGTCTGGTCGGGATCGATCTCGGATCATTACCTTCGACAATTTTTCTTACCCATAAGGCATTTTCATCTAGGACCAAGACGTTTATCTGCGACAGCCTCTCGAATCCAGATTTGTACTTACTATTTCCTATTGTTCACCACAGCACGTTATCACTACTCAGACTGAAACTTCGTGGTAAGGACAAGAGAAAGTGTTCTGAAGCGGCTCTAAAACCTAATAAAGAATCCGGTATCGTAAGAAAAGAAAATCCCGCTGGCCATTATAAGTATTGCAGCAAAAGATGTGAGCAATTTCTCAGTCCAGTATAACTGTGCCGACAGAAGTGGTAGCACGCAATGGCGGCTGTGTAAGAAGCAATGCTCAACCAGCGGGTGAGCACGGCCGGTTCGACAAATGAAGCGGCGCTGCCTCTACGCTATGTGCGCCCCGAAATACGCGACGACTCTGATTTAAACCCTTGTTCGATTGGAGCTTTTCGAATACATAAGCCCGGTGGCGGTACTTGAAAGCAAATGGAGACACATCTAAGATGCGCGAACGCCAAGAAAGCTGCCGCTTTGTTCTTCGCTATTTTTACTTGGACTGAACTTCGTGCGCAACGGCTTGAATTCGAAGCACGCTTTGCGCGCTCAAGTTGATAGTGTGCGCACCTTCGAGGAGAACAGATTGAAGTCTGGCTACGCTTCGGACTAGTTGAAAAGACAAATTTGCGACTCCGAGGACACGAACAACAAAGAGAGGCGTGAAAGTTAAAAAAAAAAGAAAAAAGAATTTCAGCGAAAGAAGATGTCGGAGAATGCGGAAACGCTCCCGCAGCAGAAAAGTGAAACAAAAAAAGAAGAAACGTCGCGTATTCCAAAGCACACTTACAAGCACTGCATTTTCTCTTAGTGAGCATGTCGCTGTGACGGTGACCAGTGTTGCTTATTTGTCTCGCCAGTTCGCGATAGGAGAGTTATCGCGCCAATTCTATTTCTCTTGAGCAAACGGCCGCGACCTACAGAAGCGACATTCATAATCCAACTCGTCGTAATTATCAGCTAACATCAGGTGCGCCACATGGTGAAAAGCATGTCCCAGCAGCTTCTGATTAATTTTGTATACTGTGTCATCTACAAGCAAGTTTACTCTGGGTGATTTCGTCCCGAGCGCTTAATGCTGCGTTACTGTGGTACGTCTTCACAGGCCCCGCAAACCGGTGTCTCTGATAAATGCAAAGAGAGTAAAGCGTAAACTAAACTTGCGGGAGGAACAAACATTTCTGGACTAACAAGACGTTCACGGCAGGCGTGTGGAAGACCTGTATTCCGTAGATTCTAGCAAATCAGTTCCGCTAAAGCCCGCAAGGGGGAGGAATGTTCATCAAAGGAAACAGGCAGTATAATAGCAAGAGCTTGGTGGTGCAACCCACCACTCCGTTTCAAAGTGGACGCTCATACCATCCATCCATCCATCCATCCATCCGTCCGTCCGTCCGTCCGTCCGTCCGTCCGTCCGTCCGTCCGTCCATCCGTCCATCCACCCATCCATCCATCCATCCATCCATCCATCCATCCATCCATCCATCCATCCATCCATCCATCCATCCATCCATCCATCATCGATGGGAGACACTGTCCTCCCATCGACTGTATAGGATTGAAACTACAAACGAAACATATACGAGTGTCGTGGAAAAAAACTAAGAAAAAAGAACGCAGACAAGGAAGCATTTTGCGGTGGGCCAGGGATTGGAAACGAGACCGAACGCTTTCGCCGAACGTTCACTGTACCATTCCAGCTAACCACGGAGCCTACCAAGTCGCAGAGCGAGCCATAATTATTGGACAACTCGAAGCACAGATGCACAGAAAAGCGCCCCATTCGTCACGTTAGCTTGGGCGCATGACCACCAAAAAGCTGTTCCACGCGAGCCGCCTCACTGCACGGAGGAGGAGGGAAAGAGAAAAATACTATAGAAGGATCGACATTTGGGCGAGTTGGTACTGGTTGAACATCTTGAAGGGGCAGCGCAAAAAGACAATGACAGAAGGCAGGAACACACAGGACAGCGCTGTCCTGTGTGTTCCTGCCTTCTGTCATCGTCTTATTGCGCTGCCCCTTCAAGATGTTCAGAGGAAAGAGAAAAGCAGAAGGCAGGGAGGTTAACCAGAATAACGTCCGGTTGGCTACCCTACACCGGAGGAATGGGAAAGGGGAAAACAAAGATGGCTTCACTGCACGAAGAGCAACCGCGGAGAGTGGGCACCCCGCGGCCGTCTCAAACAGCCAGAGCTGGCGTGCTGGTAAATTCTGGCCATAACCCATGTAGTGTAGTTGATGCTGGCTCCTGACTGAACCGTTTGGGCATGCACAGGGCTCAGGTGGAAGGGGGGAGGGGAGACCTAAAGCAACCGAAAGTGAGCACGGACGCCTTGTTTAGCATAACTTGGCTACTTCTGCGGCACATTTTGGAGGGTTGCGAAAACGCGGCGCGTGCAAGATCCCCAGCTTCGTTTTAAGCAAGACCAATGCGAGAAAAAAAGGAAAGTCCACTGAAACTTGGCACACTTGTGGTTCCTATACGCTGCAAGTTTCTCCCGTGTCTCATTTCCGTCGATATCGACGCACTTCAAGTCTGTCGAAACAAAAACTGGCTTATCGGTCGTCCCCGTCATGTAAATGATTGCGCAAAGTGACCATGCAGGCAAGGTGACAGTTACACGAACAGAATTAGGCACGCGATGCCAGGAAAGAAAAAAAAATACGAAAAAGGGAACGCGGTAAAACAGTCCAGTAATGCCCATTAACAAGGCCCACGCGCTTCTCTATAATCGAGTTTACGTGTTCGTATTTATTGCGCAGGCCTGCGCCGCCTGCCTCTCTTGGCTCGCGAAACTTAAGCATAGTCACGCAAGGGCACGCCATGGGAAATGCAAATGCGATTTATTTCAAAATCAGCGCAAGCAGACTGTAGGGCAGCGGCTCACTTCAAGGAAACGAGGTTTAAGCACGTGACGCAAATCGAAGCACCATCGCTGCTCGGTCTTTCATTCCTGTCGCGGCTTTCCTCTACGCAAAATACGTCCAGCTCCTCAAATTGCCCAGAGTCGAGCTTGCGAAACAACGCCCGTTGCAAGTTCCGTCCGTGCGCGTGGTAAGAGAGGCGCAAGCTTGTTTTAAGCGCTCTTGCACTAAAAGTAGTATTTGACTAAGTACACGCGCTGCAATGGTTAAGCAACGCGCACGCGCAATATGCACGCTAGGCTTTGCTTCCAAAGCACAATGCTGCACGAGTTGGTGCGGCGCGTCGCCAAATTCTCGCGTGCGCAGCAGTGCGTTTTATGCAATGCTCTCTCCAGAGTCCACCGCGCATATAGGTGGTGAACGGCGAACCGTGAACGACGCAAATAAAGAAAGAACGCGTGAGTACACTCAACGGCTACAGCTTTCCGAAAAGCGAGATCCGTGAAAATAGAAGGCGTATGCTAGGGAAGGAGAATGCGTCGTCTCAAGCTGAAGCCCGCGAATCCTTCCGCGAAACCCAGGTTCACTTGAAAATTTTAGCACTACGTATAGTCCGTTATGCGTTCGCTTTCACAGCACAGAGCTCTACGCCTGTGCTCCAAAAGTAACTCCGAGCAGAAGGCTATATATCTGAACTGCTCAAGTTCCTGAGAGACAGAGAGAGAGAGAGAGAGAGAGAAAAGCGGGGCGGGAAAGACAGATAGGCGTACCGGAGGAGATTCTGGTTTGCTACCCTGCACTGGGGCAAGGGTAAGGGGGAATTAAAGACGGAAACAACTCCGGGGACAAAAGGCAAAGGCACGCAAAGAAATATAGAGAGGAGGTGGGGAAGGTCCATGAGAAATGTGGCCTGTCTAATAGGCCACTCGAACGAAGAAAACTTTAAGAGTGCCTTGACCAACTTGTGGTGTGACAGATGCATAGGGCGCCGTTACAGGACCGTCTGCTCTGAAAGCGAGCGGGTCGTCAAGATGGGTCAGCGCGGTCGCGAATGATTGCCTGAGTGCGCTGTATCGGGGACAACGACAAAAGTTTAGAGGTCTACACGATAGACTCTGAAAACGCTGCCTGACACCACTGGGTAGGTGCTGGCAGGTTATTTGGTTTGTCGCCCTCTCCCTTTTTATCCCATCGCCTCTCCCTCCACGCAGGGTAGTCAACGACGACGACACATGCTTAACCTCAAGTGGAGAAATCAACCTCCACGAACCACAGTGACCAACTGTGGTATACTTTACGATGAAGCGGCAACCTCACTCTTCCTTCTCCTTCATTTCCCTCTTTTTTGATCCCCCAACCCCATTTTTTCCGTGTGGGGTAGCAAACCGGAGGCACGTCTGGTTGACTTCTCCTTGACCTGCCCTTTCTTCATCTTCTTTCTCTCTCTGCCTACGCAGCTAAGCCACGCTGAAAGATTAACGTTCGAACACGTCCGGTAGGTGGAGCTTCAGTGGGCACCGCGGCAATTTGAACGCCGTGACTTGATAGTACAGCGAGGTCACAAGGAGCCGCACGTAGACATGAAAAGGCCATAAAAGTGCGAACGAGGGGAGCGTCGGCTGGGAGTGAACGTTTTGGTAAGAAGGCTCCTTTATCTGGCTAACAACATCTGTTCCTTGTGGCAGGTCAACGTACCTCTCTCTTTCTCCCAAGAGCAATGAGCTCCCTACCCAGTAATAGCCATGCTCTTTTGCACACGATTAGCGTATCTGAAGCCCAGCTTCTGCCGATCCTTTAATCGAGCCACAAAACGAAGGCGAACTCAGTTTATTACTTTATTCGACCGGAACTAAGCAGATCTTCTTTTGCTTCTTCGATCAAGCGGGAAACTTGGTCGCAAGAAGTATCAAAATTCACTAGTATGCGGGTTTTATGTTCCCTGAAATTAAAATAAAGGCCATTAAAAATATATCTACTTTCGCATGAAATATACTACAGAAATTCATTATCCTGTCAAAGCTCAATGTTGTCGGTATATGAGGCAAGAACAAGCCAAAACTGCGCAAGAATGACAACACTGGGTACGTCGGTAGGTTATTTTCAACGTGGCCCGGGCGAGGTTCGTGACCTCTCGGAGTGTGTGCGTAACGTCATGCGATGTCACGTATTCTTATTGGCCTCTGGCAGAGAGAGATATGCGTGAACGAAATACAGGACGGATAACCAAAGCGCGTACCTCCGGTTGGATACTCTGCATGGCGAAAGGAAAAAAGGCGTTGCGAAAGATAAACGAAAACGGAGCAATTAAGGCGAAAAAACAGAACTATTCTACAGAAAGTCATAGTCGGGTGACTCGCTTCAGACTCACGGTAACCCGGGTTACCGCACGGCCCTGGCGAGGTGTCTCACGTCAAAGACGAATAGACATGTCATTTTTATCTATATAGAAGGTTGTTTTCTGTAACACCAGCAACCTTTGATGCTTCGCTTCATACTCACGGTAACGCGGGTTACCGCACGACCCTGCCGAGGTGTCTGACGTCAAAAACGAATAGACATGTCTGTTTTACCTTTGTAGAAGGCGGTTTTATACAGCTCCCAGCCCCTTGATGAATTCGCTTACGACTCACGGTAACGCGGGTTACCGCATGGCCCCGACGAGGTGTCTGACGTCAAAGGCGAATAGAGATCTCGTTTTTATCTATGTAGAAGGCGGTTTTCTGCAGCAACAGCCCCTTGATGCTTCGCTTCAGACTTACGGTAACGCGGGTTACCGCCCGGCCCCGACGAGGTGTCTGACGTCAAAGGCGAATAGAGATCTCGTTTTTATCTATGTAGAAGGCGGTTTTCTGCAGCAACAGCCCCTTGATGCTTCGCTTCAGACTCGAGGGTAACGCGGATTGCAATTACACCGGCGACACGACCGCTTGTCAGCACATTCATGCGCTCCTTCCTGAGCCTTTGTCAGTTGGCTGCCTTAACTCAGCCGCGCGAGGAGAAAAAAACGGCGAGACGTTCTTCTCCGCAAAAAGGTCCCACGCGATATCCAGCATGGCGTCGCGCACTATAATTAGACGAAGAAACTCGGGCGCAGCGAAGACTAAAGACACGACTCGCATACATCACACCGGTGAAAGGAACGTCATCCGCTTCCGGCCACTCATTTTTTTTTCTATTCCGTTCTGTACTGTTCTTGTCCGATATTTCTGCGACAAAGCGGGAAGCACGGCTACTGTACCTTTTGCTACTAGAAACGTATACACTGCAAAAAATTAAAGAAAGAAACACTATACCACACTAAAAGATGGACATAGTAAATGCAAAAGGAAATACTCCAAATCCAGGACATTTGCTTCGGAAAATACATTCAAACAATTAAATTCCAAGGTTTTACGTGCCAAAACCATGATAAGATTATGAGACACGCCATAGTGGGGGATCACGCAATAATTTTGACGAACTGGGGTTCTTTAAACGTGCATTCACCTAAATCTCGGTACACGAGCGTTTTCCATTTCGCCTCCATCGAAATGCGGCAGCCGCGGCAGGCATCGCACCTGTGACCTCGATCTCGGAAGAGCTATGCCATACAACCACTAAGCTTCAGCAGTGGACCAATCACTGAGAATAAAACTCGTACATTTTTTTTAAAGCGAAGCTTTCTTTGCCTCTTTTTCCCACTTTCCCGCTGCTGTGGCTGCTGCTGTCGTGCGCACCGCGTCAGGAGTGGTTCGGAGCGTGTATATGTATGACAGTCGCGAGTCAGAGAGGAAAGGCGACAGGAGAAACTCGTTTTCCCCTCACCGCGCCGAATGTGCACAATGCCCTGTGAAGCTCCCAGGCTATCGCCGAATTAGCCGCTTGACAGCTGTAATTATGCGTGACTTCCCTAAGAAACATTGCAGAAACTGCAGTACTGCTCTTTATACTAATGTGCGAGGCCAGAGGGGACGCAGATAGAACTGTAGAGAGGAGAATAAGAGGAGAAGAACGAGAGGGAGCAGAAGAGGCAGTTCTCATACAAAGAATGGGGGGGGGGGGGGGGTGACGTGAGAAGGCAAGGAAACCCCACTACTATATGACAGCGATTGCGGGGAACCAGGATAGGCTTAAGTTCAAGGCACGGTACAGTACGTTGCTGCTATTTCTGAAAAATAGGCGCCATACAAATATGTCAAGTGGGCAAATTACGCAGGGCGTGCAGAAGCAGAGCCGCATCAAAGCGCACCGCAGGGTCCAGGAGACACTACGCAAGCGGCCGACCATCAAATGAACACTTGTGCGCCCGCCGCGTCAGCTTTGCCGCTATGGCATTGTAGAGGTCGTAGATTTCATCCCAACGGCTGCAGCCGCATTTTCACGGTGCCGAAATAGAAAAGGCACGTGCATTTAGATTTTGTGCCACGTTAAAGTACATCGCGGTGTAAAAATTAATCCGGAATGCGCCACTACGGCGTGCCTCATAATTGGAGTCCGGTTTTGGCACGTACAGCCCCATAATCCGATTCAAGTTTAATACTTCTGCCACAGTTCGGCGTACCATGTGAGGCAATGACAACGCTCAACCCTCTCAGAAGTTATAAAATATGCCACATAACAACGCCTCAAGCAAATACCTCTCCCGGTGTGTTCCGTGTACTACGCAGACAAACAGCAGATGTGCACGCTAGGTGATGTTTAACATCAACTCACCACTTTCGTGTTAGCCTAAGCGTTGAAGAAATTAAGCTTTAGCCATCAACGTCACCGCTAATTACTCGTCAATCAAAGCATCCAGCACGGAAAGCTTCGCTTACATCGGTTCGCACAGTGCGTGGGATCTGCATAATTTTTCTTATAAGAGCACTGCCGTTAACGAAGCAGCAATCGCTCTGACAGCCCGCACGGTAAAGGGCTGAGTGTAATCTTTGATCGTCTTATTTAGGGTAGCGCTGTGAAAGCTGCGTGTAAGACAAGAATGTGGCGTGCGCGACATCGCGTGAATACTCCTTCTTGGTACGAGTACAACACCTCTAACGCTGCCTATGGGACTGCCCACCACACGGAGGTGAGAGGATTACCCTTCGGACAGGTTACGGGGCACTTAAATGAGAGGCCTTTCACAGAACAGAAGATCTTGGGGCGGTGACCTCGTGCGTCTGCGATGCACCAAAAATTAAGCCACAAAAACGGGGCTGCGTTTCCTGAAATGCACCATCCCTTGCGGCAGCCTGTCATGAACTGAACAAGGAACACTTCACGGTGTGTGTACCTGTGCAAAATAAGTACTTCTGTGTTCCTTCTCCTCTTTCAATCCCCTTTCCACCTTCTCCCAGTGTAAGGTAGCCTACCAGGCTCCGCCTGGTTAACCTCCTTGACTTTTCTTTCTTTCTCTCTCTCTCTCTCTTTCTCGCCTTCATGCGGTAGTTGCCGGTGCGGCCATTGTAGCAAACATCTCCTCACGTCTGTCCCCAATAAGACGACCAGTGCTTTCACATGAGCAGCCCGTTCAGATCCCCTGAACTCGAAACCATTATCCGTGACAAAGGTACTCGTACCGAAGCCACGTGCGGGGCAAGCTGAGAAAGCGACATGTTCGTAGCTGCAGTTCAAGAGTCGACGTTCTTCGTGAAGTCGCTGATTGTAGTCTACGAGCACCTGCGGTTGTGCGCGTCATCTGTGTTCTCTGGCCTCTCTTTCTTTTCAACCTTTAACCACCCTTTCCTTTGTGCAGGGTAGCAAACCGGACGTGCGTTCGGTTGACTTCCTCGCCTTTCCGTACTCTTTTGTCTCTCTATATCTCTATTGCTAGGCTACACTAAGAACATGAAACAATGTTGCAGTATACACGGGGTAACACATAAAATGCTTAATATATAAACGGGCAACATATACATAAATGAGCAACTCTCGACACATTGAGAAACTACCTCTTCTGTTTCATTTCTCTCTGTTCCATCAATAAGTAGACTATGATAACGACAGCGATGATAAAGATCAGGATATCACGACGCTGCGCTCAATCAACGCCTAACTGCGGTCTGCGACCCTACGCGAACGCGGCGATACACTTTGCAGTCTTCGCGCCATTGTCGCGCGAGTCATCCACGTTTAAAAATGCGTGGCAAGTCCGAACACGGAGCTCTGTTCAAGCTCAGTTTGGTACGTTACTCTTGCAAGCTCACTCCGCACACACATTACTCGGCACTTTTTTTTTTTCTTTTTTGCAAACCTCATGAAAATTGGCGACTCGTCTAACTTCCTACTAAGAAATTTCTTAAGAAGGTCCGCGCCTTTTTGCTGCAGGTGACTCGTTGATCACAGTATAAGTATTGCTTTGTGCACTAAATAGCGCTTCTCCAGCCTTCCTCGTTTACCCGCTAATGCATGTAGTAGATTTCGTGGTTCATTGTCATCCTCATCGTAATAATAATAATAATAATAATAATAATAATAATAATAATAATAATAATAATAATAATAATAATAATACACACTCTACATAGCAGAAAGGCCTCTCTCAGCGATCTCCGATTGGCTTTGTGATGCGCTACAGCTGACTCTATTCCATGCGTGCAAATTTTTTAACTTCATCACTGCACCTAGTTCTCGGTCATTCTCTTCTGCGCTTGTCTCCTCTTGGCACGCATTCTGCAGCTCTAGTAGACTGCAGGTTAACCGCACTGCGTATTTCTTCGCGGATACGTTTATTCGAACAGCGATTGTCATAATCGTTATCAGCACTTTCCTCTCCTTTTGTTTCGATTCCCGTTGGCCAATGCAGAGAAGCTTGGCAAATGCTTTGAGTCGGCCTTAACATCTCTAATCTTTTCAGTCATAATAAACATCTGTCTCTCTTTCTGCAGAGTACAACCCCGTGAAGCCCATGTAGCGGAAAAAACAACGAAGAAAAACGCCAGGGAACTCCTTGGGAATTAATTAGCTGTTTACAAATCAAATGTAAAAGTAATGAGGGGAAATTAAAGTTGGCAAAAAGATGACTAGTCTCGCTGGGAGATGAACCGGCGTCTCTATCCAAGAACAGGGTCACGTGCAGGAGAACAAGCACCCAATACAGGCTAAAGACGTTTGAGCGAATTCGTCGTTTCTAAGAATAGCAGCAGGGCCTTCTTCGGACCTCCCATTGCCATAGCTAACGAGCTCGGTCTTCCAAAGATGGCTTCTACACACAATGGACTGCAATCAGCGCGCGCAAACGCTGTCGTGAGCAGTGCTTTTCTGCACACTTTGCCCGGGAAAGTCACACACAACGTGCTCGAGGTCTCCTCCCGACCGCAATCAAAACGCGCAGCGCTGTCGGTAATTTTAACGTGACACACCGTGGCACACAAAGTCCACCGCTATAGCCGCAATTTGCAGCCTAAGCCGGCTTAAGAGACCGCTTATAGTGTCCCTGTGCATTCTCACATACTCACCCAGTGTTCCCTCTCTCCCTCTCTTCCTCTTTCTGTTAATCTTTCCCTTTCCTTCACCCTCAGTGTAGGGTAGCAAACCGGGTGCTCGTCTGGTTGACCTCCCTGCGTCTTTCCTGTCCTTGCTCTCTCTCTCTCTTTCCCGCTGCACACCATCACGTCAGCCAACAACAACCTCGAAGGTGGTCTATATTCAGCGAGTTGAAGGCAGCGCTGCAGTCTTTACTATCAGCCCTGAGACGCGCCCACACGAACACCTGATATTCGAGATTAGAGAACGCACAGCTACCATGTCAGGAAAAAGAACACTGTATACGTCGCTTTTAAGTGCGCTTTCAAGTCACTCTGGCATCATAAGTAGCGAGCGCGTCACTGACGCCGTTAGGTCAGCTCTTGAATACCGCACACACGATTCGATGCCCCTGACGAGGTCCGATGCCTCTAGAAAGCAGTTGCGCGCTCGCACGAGACATCGCGTTCTTCGTGTGGAATGCCCACAGTTATCAAAAACAGCCCATACTCGTGGACAACTTTCTGTGGCAATGAAGGGAAAGCTGCCGGCGCGTGGCTGCTGCACATGTGTTACGGCGCCAAGTAGTCCGTCAGTGTTTGACGGTGTTTTAGAGCGCAGCTCTTTGGCGTCCGTTCCTGGGTTTCGCGTCGTCGTCGGCGTTGTCGTCGGCCTCGTAACCAGCTCCGCCCCTCTTTCATCCCCCCAGCGCTAGCAGCGACCGACTGATACCGCTGGATGCCGCTGACGCCGCTAGAGAGTCAAGATAACGTGACTGCATAGAACACCGTCGCCGCCATGCAGAAAGAGGAGGAAAGGGTCCCCCCCCCCCCCTGTTCTTGTGTGGCGGATAGGGTGCTCTTCAGTTGCCGACGCGCCGGTTATTTCACGTAGGCCCCGGCACGTCGACGAATACGTGACCACCTTCCCACGGCTAGACCTGGTTCTTAGCGCTGCGGAAGCGAGGGTATCATATTGTTTGTGTCGGCATCGGCGGCGTTGTCCCTGAAACCAACTCCGCAGCTGGGGTTGACTCACTATCGGCGTCAGCGGCATCAGTCAGTCGCTGCTATCTCTTCCCTCCTCCCTTTATCGTGTTGTCCGCTTGCTGCGCGCGCTTCTGCCCCCATCGTTTGCCGCTGGGTGTACACGCCGCCCCCCTCCCCCCTCTTCCGGCGAGTCTCCGGTTGTCAAAGCGCCGGCTACCGCACTCACGAAAGACGTCGTGCACTTCCTGCAACTCGCATTAACCGTCCATCGATCCACACCGATGTTAGTAGTGGGGGACTTTAATGTTGACATAAAGACAAACAGCAATTTCCTAACACTTATGCGGGAGAACATCCCGTTCCTCTCGCTCGTAACGCGTCCCACGGCTGTGACAACCTCGCGAGGCACTTGTATAGATCTCGTCTTTGAGAATCAAGCATTGGTGTACCAAGTCGAACATATATCAGTCTATTTCTCCGACCACAAAGCTTCCTTCATGACTGTCAAGAACTGTTAGTGGAGTCTTTGTTAAAGGAATACGTGTGAAAAATAAAAAAAAAATTCTGTGATAGCGCATACATGTGTTGCTCGATTTCTTTGCCTCAATCTATCGAAAAGGTGAAACAGCTTATTTGCTGCGCTCAAATTTCGCATTAGGAAGTAACGTAATCGTCGGTAATTTTTTTTGTTTGCTCGGAACAGACGATCAATGGACGCAGCCTCCACGTGCGACGGTTTCGCGTTTGCCCAGACGCGGAAGGGAAAAGCCGCAAAATAAGTAAGCTTTTACATTCAGTGGTGTGTTTTATCTTATCAAACTGCTGCTACTAAGGTGCTTATGTTTTCTTTTCCCCAGCTTAAGCTAACGTGGATGAAAACGCGGGACTCCTTGCAGAAAAGCTCACAAATGTGCGCGCCTTGTCTCCGTAGCTTTCCCTCCACTGCGACAGAAAATAGTCCGCGCGTTTTTTTTTTGTTTTTGTTTTTTTTAATAGTATGCCTTCCTGGACGCTTCGCAACGCCTAGGCATCCAACCTGGGCTATTTCGACGCGTGGCTATCCTGCTTTTTCAGCTACAGCTTTCTCGGATAATATTTATCACCGGGAGTGTTAGGCAGGGGCACTGACGACCACGGTGGAGGATGTGAAACAATATATCACCCATACAGGCACCAAGCAGTACGTGAACTTGGGAACACGTAACTAGGCAATAAACCATCGTGTAGGCATACCTCATGATACCAAGGCTGCCAAGGTCAACAAGGCCCTCGCTATGCAATCAACACGAAGGAAGAGTGAATCGGAGTGTTCCTCACGGTTTCGCCGTCGTTCTTGTTCCCTCTGAGGGCTACTTTGGGTACTCCATAAGCGCTGCTGCTTCGCGTCAGCCAAGGCTTGATTCAATACGCTCGCGTTGTGCGGACTATGTGGTTCTTGGACGGCGGTAAGACTGCGGCATGAATCCCAGCTCCCTACCCTTTAATGTAGCCGCCTTGCCAAACAGACAGAGTCCGCTCTTCTCGCACTGACACCACAATAGTGGGAGCCGGTTATGCCGCGGCGCGCATGCGCCTGTTAGCGTCTGGCAGTAGTCGTAACTAAACCCGTACGCGATTATTACTATTATTATTTGTTTTGAACACATATACAATTAACAGGAACGGGAAACCGAGGAGCAGGCTGGCAACTGCCAGCAGAAGGGGCACAACGCCTGTCTACTCTTCAGGAGGAAGGTGACAGCAACACAGAAATGGAAGATAGGAAGGAGGGGAGGAAAGAGTAAAGGAAGAGCAACAGGACAAATCTAAAGGATAAAGCAGAACGCACAGTACAGATCACACACAGTAGGGCCGGTCACTGAAGGTCACGCTACTGCAGAATTCTGAATAGAATAGTTTCGGCGCTACAAACGTGAACCTAAGTTAGTTAACTCTAGAAAAGTAAGTAGAACGCGATCAGCCTGATCGCGTTTAGACGCACAACCACTGGGGTGCAAACATTCCTCGAATGTCGTACACCGTAGGCCAAGGAGATTATAGTTTCTCACTAGCGACATGCGCTGCGCACTGAAAGCGGGACACCCAAATACAAGGTGCTGAAGTGCGTCGCAGCAGCCGCAAGACGTACGTGATGGATTGGCCGCACGTCCTTGTCTGTATAAACGTTCGCGCACGTTCACGCAGCCAACCCTAAGCTTCAGTAGTTGCGCTCTAGTGCGGCGAAGCAACCCTCGACCGCGAACACGGGGCCGGAACGTTCCATTGGCGACACGCCGGTTACGCGACGATTAGTCATTAGTTCCCGCCATGGGATATATCATCGTATACGCAACGGGCGACGCATAGAACGGGTATGGAAAGGTGCACGGATAAGGGAGATGGTGAGGGCGGCATAGGATGAAAAAACAAGTATTTTAGATAGCTGACACTCTAATTGAGATTAATATAGAAGAACGAAGTAGGGCAGGTGATTTAATGGCGCATAGCAGTGATAACGGACGCTCTGCCGGAGAAACATAAGAAGCTCCGGGGATCAGGTAGTCAGATGAAATGAGGAAACTTGCAGGCATATAACGAAGTCGGATAATGCAGTGCATCGGTAACTGCAGTTTGCTGGAAGAGGTTTCCGTGCTGCAGTAGACGCCGACAAGTTGATTATCACAGGATTGCAAATTCTGGCTGCTTGGTAATTCATGATCAGCGAAGAACACAGCGTTGAGGAGGGGAGACGACGAGCAAAGGCATTTATAGCCTGATTTTGTAATCTCCATTGTTGTACGCGCTGTTCATTGCTGATGTTAAGATGATGATAAAGGGGTACAACTTTAGTAAGGCCTACAAGGTGTATGTTCTTAACCGAGTTTTGTTCAGTGTTACTATCACGGCAGAAATGCACGCAATGGGAAATATTAGGCTTTCATTATCAGACCTCATTACTCATACATCTTTGACGTCAGCAGTACAATCGAAAGCAATATTGCAACCTACAAGCGCCACCGCTTTCTTTTTGATTTCAGAGGATAAACATGCAGCCTTATATCGACTGCAAACGCACACGAGCGCGTTCAGTGATAACCTTGGGTGTCCCAATCCCTGTCTACACTCCCACGACAAATGAGACAAATTTCTTTTTTCTTTCTTTTTTTTCAGCAGTGGTCTCAAAACATTTCCTTGTACGGGGCACACACACGATGACATTGGCATTTCGAAATTTACTATTGTACGTCGGATGAATTACGTGCGCTCAAAACAGCTCGCTTTCTTAGCGCATACGCGACAAGCATGACTTCAAGGCATGTAAAGCCGTTTTGCCCTTCGTAGCAAGACACGAAAGGACGTAAGAGCGGCCGCGCCGATGCTTCAGATTCAGGTTTCATTGCACGAAATACACGGGGACAGCTTAGACAGATTGGCCTAGGGATCAAGACAGATCGGAAGAGTGAATTGAGATTTCGGCAAGTTGAAAGACAGACCCGATTATAGAATCAGAGATACGCAAGAGATGGATAGCGAAACTTTCGGAGACTAGCAGCGACGACAAAAACAGAGATAGCGAAAAGTATCAAAACGGGTTCATAGCAAATCCCGTCAGAAAACATGAACAAAACAGCATACTAGAAACAACACAGAGAGAGAGACACTTTCTACACAAGCTGCCGCCCACTTTGTCGCCCTATAGGTGAGCAAGAGCAAAAACGAACTCCTTTACATCGACCTCCTATAAGTAGGTTACGGAACAAAGGGGCCCGGTGCCCCATCGTATGACCTCTGTGTGGATAACCCGCAGCTTCTCCATCGCCAACAACAACGACAGCAACAAAATGGCAAAGGGCGCAATTTTTACGAAACCACCGTACCTGCGAACAGGACGGAAGGAAAGGAAGACGCTGCGAGAAAATATACGACCGCGGTGGTCGTTTCAGCGACCAGAACTTGCCAGAGAACCTTCCCGCGAAGGTCGTACCATCCATCTTAGAGCGCGCCTTAGGCCTAGTTCGCTGCTTTCGCTGTGGGTACCATTATTTTATCGTCCACACGAAAAAAAATATTAAGAAAAATATACAACCGTATAAACGGTATCCGGCCCCGAAACTGAGAACAAGAGAATCCTTTTAGTCTCACGTCTGCAGGCAGGCACGGACCCATATCTGTCACTCGAAGGCCACATATAGCGCGGTCGCAGGCAACTTTCAGGACAAAAAAGAAAAGAAAGAAAGAAAAAGAAATGAGCCGGTAAAGTTTCCTGCAGCCTGACGGAAGATCTGGGCTACTAAACGACGGCACTGCGATATAGCATGTCTTCGTGCGTGCATTTCTTTCGCTGTAGCTCATTTCTAAGGAGTGGGGGGAGATATTCGTGTTTCTTTTTTCGTCAGTTCCTGCGGCAGGTGGAAGACTCGCAATTGAAAATGAAATGTGACCTTTAGTAGCCGTGTCTGCCATGGGGATTTCATTAGAAAACTGAGAATAGAAGCAGCCAACGTCAACGTCAGTGGAAAGATGAACAGGTGTATCGAATTTCTGTGCTGACTCAAGTGGTTCCTTTTTTTGGGTCGATGGAGGCTATCGCCGCGAGAATGAAACGGTGCAGTCGAGAAAAAAAAAAAAAAGAAAGACAGATCGTGCAATTGCGCCATACTCTGTTTCTTTTTTTTTTAAGGGAAATTTTATTTCCTTCCAAGAAGAGATATGTTAAGCAAACATGATCGAGATAGACTAATAGAAGCAGAAATTTCAAAACAAATTGAGAGAAATTTCCTTGAAACGTCGAAAAGCCCGTATATTTCGCAGCTTGTAAGAAGCGAAGCCAACAAAGAAATATTCCATGCAATCACTAACCGCAAGCTGCATTGCTAACTACTGCAAACAATTTGCATTTTAAAGAATAAAAGGTGGAATTCACACCCTTCGTTGCCGTCAAAGATCCATTCCTCGGCATGGACAACCCCCTCGCGTAACTCAGGTCCGCGCACCAATTCTCGCCTACTTCGTTTTCTATAGCATCGCTTACCGTGAATTCACTGCTTGTGAGTTCTCATCCTCAATTAAGATGGCGCGGGCACATTGGCTTGTTGATAGCGGTCAACCGAAGAACCATACATTGGACCCCTATCGGCATATGCGTTATCCTCTGCCTACTTAGGTCCAATGCGGGACGAAGACTTGTGCCAGAGATTTCCACTTAGACGTAATAGTTATGAAGAAACACTCAAGGTGGAGAGAATTAGGTAATTAATAAAGGAACAATGAGACATCCACGCAAACGTAGCAAATTGCTACAAAGAAAACCGGTACGGGTTCCTCGAAAGAAAAAGCCTCGCAGTTGAAGAAAAATTCATCCTGGTCCGGGACTCAAACCTGGAACCACCGTCTTTCCGGGGCAGCCGCTCTACCATCTGAGCCAATCAGGCGGCTAGCAGATGGCAGGGCGAAGTCGAATTCATCAACAACTCGAAGCAAAGGCAAGAGATTGACGTAATAGTTCTGCGGAAACCCGCAAGGTGGAGAGAAGTAATTAATAAAGGGAAATTAGACATGAACCCAAAGATAGCAAGTTCCTACGAAGGAAACCCATACGGTTTCCTCGAAAGAAAAAGCCTTGCAGTCGAAGAAATTCGTCCCAGACCAGGACAAATTAGAACAGGTTATGACTCAAACATTTCTGGTGGCTTCATTTCGCTCACGCTAGGAAAAGGCGGCAAAACACGCCTCATCAAACAACCGAAACTAACGGAGTGGGATAAATTCAGAGAGATAAGAAAGGAGGCCTCACTGCCGGACGATATCTACAATATCGACGAGTGGACACACCTCCTTAAAACGCATATAGGGGAAGCGACTACAACTATAGAGGATGAGGACGCACCCCCAACACTAGACAGCAAACTGCTGAACATGTGGAGCAGAAAGAGCAATCTGGAGAAAAGACTTAAGGCACAAAGATGGAACAGGAATATCCGGCGCGAACTAGCCAGACTCAACAAAGAAATAGAAACATATGCGATTAAGCTCAACGAGCAAAATTGGTACAGCAAGTGCGATGAGATGGAAGCCAATATGAGTCTCTCCAAAACATGGAACCTTCTCAGACATCTAATCGACCCTAGTAAATCAAAAATGCAAGCTAGCACAAACCAGGTGAGAGCGAGGCATGGCTTTGTTGGCACAGATGACGAGCTCATTAGCGAGCTCCAAGAGACATATCTTGGAAAAGCAGAGAGCGAGGTGTTTAGGGACTACGACGGACCTCCCAATCCAGATCTCGATGCTCCCATCACCACGACAGAGGTTAGAGCAGAGATTAATAACCTGAGAAAGAGATCGGCCCCCGGCCCGGACGGGATAACAAACACAGCTCTTAGGAACCTAGACGATGAGTCCATCATTGCATTAACCAAATTCATGAACCAGGTGTGGGAGAAAGGAGAAATCCCCAAAACATGGAAACAGGCGGACGTAGTCTTTATTCCCAAGCCAGGCAAAGTACCCGGCTTGAACAACATGCGACCAATCTCCCTCACCTCGTGTGTAGGGAAATTGATGGAGCACGTTGTTCAAACGAGACTGACCAGGTACATGGAGGAGAACAATCTCTGGCCGCATGAAATGGTTGGATTCAGGCCAGGGCTCAGTACACAAGATGTCATGCTCAGACTTAAGCATGATATCCTAGACCGATACGACTCAACTGACACCAGGGCGATCCTAGGTCTCGACCTCACCAAGGCATTTGACAACGTTAGCCATAAGGCTATCTTGGTAGGCCTCGAAGAGGTAGGTGTGGGACACAGGGTATATGCATACGTCAAAGACTTTCTGTCACAGAGGGAGGTGAATATAAAATTTCTGGGTGTAAAATCCCCTCCCATCACACTTGGGAGCAAGGGAACCCCGCAAGGGTCAGTGCTCTCACCCTTCCTATTCAACATAGCGATGAGGGGTCTCCCGGCGGAACTCAATAAGATTAAATCGATTAAATTTAGCATGTACGCGGATGATATCAACATCTGGGTTAACAGTGGGAGTGATGCAGCCATCGAACTTGAACTACAGATAGCGGCGAATATGGTGGAAGAGTATGCGGCGAGCAGAGGCTTGGCGTGCTCTCCACAGAAATCGGAGCTGTTAATCATTGAGCCAAAACATCGAAGGAGGCACGCTGGAAGTAGCAGACCCATCACTGTTTTCGTAAACGGAAATGAGGTTCCCAAGGTGGAGGAAATAAGAATTCTGGGCATGTATATCCAGAGAAATGGATGCAACCTCACGACAATCAAAAAGCTAGAAGGATACGCGGCGCAGGTCACGGGGATCTTTAGAAGAATTTCACTCAAAGGCAGGGGCCTCAAAGAGAACAGCCTCCTCAGACTCATGCAAGCCTTCATTACCAGCCGTATAACGTATGCCACACCGTATCTTGTGTTTAGACGAGCAGAAAAGGATAAAATAGATGCGATCATTAGGAAGAGCGTTAAGAGAGCCCTAGGGCTCCCAGACTCGACCTCGACAGACCTCCTCCTCAAAATGGGGGTTCACAACACGCTAGTTGAACTCACTGAGGCAGTACGAGTGTCTCAGTTGGAAAGATTAGGCCAGTCTAAAACAGGGAGAAAAATCATGGAATGGGTAGGAATTCAATGTGACAGGGGTGCCCCGACTGACAAGAAGGACATTCCGTTGGACGTGCGTAAGCGCTTCAGAATCGCCCCCCTACCTAAAAATATGCATCCTATCTACAACAAAGAGAGGAGAGCTCACAGGGCTAAGGCTCTACTAAATAAACTTAAAGACACACCGGCGCATAATGTAGCGTACGTGGACGCCGCTTGCGGCAGAGACGGGGCTGCGGTTTCGACGGTGGTTGATGGCGACGGGTGCGTTAAGATAGCGTGCTCCACGTGCACGAGGGACGCCTGTACAGCCGAGGAGGTTGCAGTAGCGCTCGCTTGTGCGGGCACAAAAGCGGGAGTAATATTATGCGATAACAAATTAGCTATCCGAAATTTTAACAAAGGGAGAATCTCGGAAGAAGCCCTCCACATTCTACTCAAAAACCCTCCCAGGAGGGACATAACTTTTATTTGGGTACCGGCCCATGAAGAAGTCCCAGGCAACGAAGCCGCTCACGAGCTCGCCCGAGCACTCTACCACCGGGCAACTCTAGAGCAGCCAGTTCCAGGGATAAAAGATAGCATGATCACGTACAGGGAAATTGTCGATCACTACAAAGCCGAAAGAAGAATCATTTCGCCTCCGCATCGGTCTCTCTCTCTGGAGGACGCTCGCATCTGGCGACGCCTCCAGGGAAACAATTATACATCACCACATTGGATCTACCTAACACAGACGAGGGACTATAACGACGCCCTCTGCAAAATTTGTAAGCAAAAAGGTACGCTAGACCATATAATATGGGAGTGTGCTGGCTCCCCAGGGGCCAATGAAAACATTAACAGTAGAGAAGCCTGGGAGGCCTTGCTCCAGAGCGAGGCTGAAGACGACCAGCGTCGAGCAATTCGCCTGGCCGTTGAGGCCGTGAACACTCACCGTCCTCAACGCGCGGGGACTGCTTCGTCCTCCCCCCCCTACCTACGTGTAGGTTAAGAGGCGGGCACCCCAGCTCGGTGGAACAATAAAGTTTTCAATCAATCAATCAATCAATTCCGGAAGAACTATCTTGAACTAGCAGGAATAACTAACATTGGATGCACGTACAAATTAAATTAATACCGATGTGGCTCGAGAAGACGCTCTACTATACTCTTTTCTACTCTCGACTTCCTTATTGCGCGCTTGTGTGGGGAACAACGACGTTGACCAATAATATCAAACTCGTTATTTTGCAAATAAAAGTGTTGAGAATTTTGAAAGCTATTGTAGCCCCTTATCTGAGCTGCGGACGCAAGCGCTTATTCTAAACCATCATATGTTCAAAGCCAATGAAGCGTACTATTTCAAAATGTTCCAGGATACAAAGTGCAATAGGCTTTTTTGCTTGCAAATTTTTCAGGGTTCTCCGTATCCTTTTCGCACCCATGTTAGGCGGACTGCAAAGAGACGCACTATCTATGGACGGCAATACACTACATGTTAGGCGCCTACTTTGCTAGATAAAATCAACTGGTTCTTAGACACAGATAGCACAACCTCAAAAGTGAGATTTAAAATGGCTTTGACAGAAAATTACATTCAGTTTTCTTGAATCTTCCTTAACTGCGCTTACGTTTTCCTTTGAAATGTCTAACACAAAGCCATTACGCGACACCATGCTTATATATGTCTTCTTTATTATCTTGCGTGCTTCGTGTACATCCTTGTTTCTTTTTTCAAATTACATGTGTTGAGCAACTATAACTTGACACGAACGGTTTGAGAGTACAGGTGTCATATTGTAAAAGTATGTGTATCTGCAGTTAAGGTCGCCATATCGTGAACATTTCAACCATTGCATGTTTACGAAACAAGTACAAACATTAAAAAAATATTTGTTCTTTTCAAACTACTTCTTTTTCTCCTGTGTCCAAGTATGTTCGCGCATGTGTGTTTTTTTTTCTCTTCATAATAGGCGCGCTGGCCTGTGTACTGCACTGTATTTGGAGGAAAGGCCTTTGTCAGGGCATTAAGCATTTTGCTTTTGCTCCCGTTTGTGTTCCTGTACAGAAAATTGCTTAGTAACTCAGGGGACCAATTGATATGCATGCTCACTCACATGGAGAGGCAAAGCAGAAGGGTGGGTCTAAAAATTAATCTACCATACAATAGACCATATTCACACTATCAATCAGTTGATAAAGAAATGTGCGGAATATAACCAACCCTTATATATAGCTTTCATTAATTACGAGAAAACGTTTGATTAAGTCGAAACCTCAGCAGTCATGGAGGATTTACGAGATCATGGTGTAGACGAGCCGTATGTAAACAACCTGAAAGATATCTATAGCGGCTCCACAGCCACTGGAGTCCTCCATAAACAAAGCAACAAAATCCCAATAAAGAAAGGCGTCAGGCAGGCAGATACGATCTCTCCAATGCTATTCACGGCGTGTTTGCAGGAGGTATTCAGTGACCTGGATTGGGAAGAATTGTGGATAAGAGTTAAAGGAGAACACCATAGTAACTTGCGATTCGCTGATGACATGTAGTTGCTTAGTAACTCAGGGGACCAATTGCAATGCATGCTCACTGACCAGAAGAGGCAAAGCAGAAGGATGGGTCTAAAAATTAATCTGCACAAGACTAATGTTTAACAGCCTCGGAAGAGAACAGCAGTTTACGATAGCTAGCGAGGCACTGGAAGTTGTAAGGGAAGACATCTACTTAGAGTAGGTAGTGACCGCGGATCCAGATCAGGAGACTGAAATAATCAGAAGAATAAGAATAGGCTGGTGGGCGTTTGAGAGGCGTTCTCAGATCATGAACAGCAGGTTGTCTATATCCCTCAAAATAAAAGTGTACAACATCTGTGTCTTACCAGTACTCACCTACGGGGCAGAAACCTGGAGGCTTAAGAAAAGGGTTCTACTTGGATTGAGGACGACGCAACGAGCTATGGAAAGCAGAATGATGGGTGTAACGTTAAGGGATAAGAAAAGAGCAGATTGGGTGCGGGAACAAACGCGAGTTAATGACACCTTAGTTGAAATTAAAAAAAAAGAATTGGCCATGGGCAGGACATCTAATGAGGAGGGAAGATAACCGATGGTCATTAAGGGTTACGGACTGGATTCCAAGAGAAGGGAAGCGTAGCAGGGGGCGGCAGAAAGCTAGGTGGGCGGATGAGATTAGGAAGTTTGCAGGGACAACATCGCCACAATTAGCACATGACCGGGGTAGTTGGAAAAGTATGAGAGAGGCCTTTGCCCTGCAGTGGGTGTAGCCAGGCTGATGATGATGATGATGCTGATGACAGAAAGAAACAATAAAAGCGAAGAAAAAACGTGATGTGCTTCTGGTTAACGTCTTTTTAACATGCCTGCCTTCTCCCTCTATTTCCTCTTCCTCCTCTTCCTCATTTCAGTCTTGTTGTTTTTCTGTCTCTCTCGATGCAGTCGCTATAGCTATCGCGAACACTACGCAGAACTATTATTTGTGGAAACACTCGGCACGTGTCCTCAAAACGATTCGGAGAAACGAGCAAGAAAAGAACCTGAGAAAACCGGTCTTCCAAAGCTGTACTCTAAGACCCCGTGAACTATACCCGCCTGCCGCAATGCGTCAGTTGTCCTTGCGAAATCATTTGAACGGCTCTAATGTGGTCGCGGCTCACGCGTAAGCGCCTTGATGGCCGAGTCATTTCCGTAGAACAAAAATAATAGCAATAAATTTGTCGATTAAAGAAGAACTCAAATATTTTAATCGAAACGAGGCTATTTTTGCGACCGGTGTAGGCTTTCAAATCTTCGTACATTGTTTCAAAAAGAAAAGGAAAGAAAGAAAGGAAATGCAACGCTGGCGTCTGAGTGAGCCTCCGGGACCAATATATTTAGTTACAAGGCTGAAACAGGTATCCTAGGTACGCCATTCTGCGCAGCTATTTCCAGCACAGATTTCATAAGACACGCCGCAGTAATAGTGAAGACTTCTCGCTTAATGGTAATAGGATGGCTCGCGAATTTTTTTCGAAACTTCGTCTGTCTATATTGAGATTGTCCATGGATTGGCCGGATGCTCCACTTCAACAAACAAGCCATCAGACTGCGCAGTTACAGCCCTGCAAACCAGGCTTTCAATTTCTGCGTACAAACAGCGCTGTTCGCGAAACGTTAGTGACGAGCAAGTGTTTTTCTTTGTTCACATTAGGCAGCCTGGGCAGAAGGGTAAAGACAAAACGCCTTTAATATGAGCTGCGGATGTTATTGATGTGAACTGTCTGACGTGTTGGTCCAGGTGATTAGGACAAAAGATAAAATTAATGAAAACAACAAAACAGCATCAGTAGTACGAGGAAAAAACACTCATTTGTAAAAGAAGAAAGTTGCCTGAATGAAAGAGCGAATGAACGAACTGTGTAATGAATGAATGAATGAATGAATGAATCATTGAACGAACGGTGTTTCCGCTCAAGCAGTCACGCAAGGGTGGAAAGGCGGTACTTGATTTCCTCTAACATGTGACCTGTTAGCCTGGAGCATTTTCGGGAACCATGCCGTTCGTTCACCGTAGTAGAGGAAGAGGCGAGTGAGGCTACAGCATGCTCCTTGCGTAACGTATTCTGAAGCTTCACCTCTTCATGTCTTTTCTTTTCGGCCATTTCAACACCCGGAGAACAAGCAGAGGCGAGTGATAGTATCGTATATGTCAGAACAGCCACCTTTGTTCAACTTCCGCAGGAAGGACCTGGGGGAGGCGTGAGAGAAGAAAAAAACGTGGAAGGAATAGCGGCGAAAGAATGCAAATGCGTACAAAAAATTTCATTGACTGTTACAACACTCCCTAATGCGCAGCTCTATAAGTGTTTTCATTTTGCGATATATTGGCTGGCGCGGACGTTGTCTCGTGCGGCGCATTGCGAACGGAGCGAAGCGTGGCGCGACTGCTTCGCTAATCGGGAGATTGCGAGAGGCAGCGCGTGGACAACGCGTGGGCGCGATTCACAGCAGCCGCCGCAGACAGACCTCCGCTCAAGCAGCGCTTTGTTTCCATGAATGGAAGCGGTGGCATTATCGGTGAACAGACAACGCGCGCTGCTATGGCGCTATCTCCTAATCATCGTCGCCGTAATGCCCGTCTTACACGGCGCTACGCTCTTCTTCTCACGTTTTCGCCGTGCCCTCCTCCGTCCGCTTTCTGCCTCGTTGCTCCGCTGCACCCTCCTCCGCTCTCCTCCTCGCCCTCTCTTCGCTATCGCCGTCTTTCATCCGCACTCCGTGTTCGTTCTTTCCCCATTCGCTCTACTCGTTCACTCGGTTACGAGGACGCCGAGGGACGACGCCAACGCTTACGCTCACTGCAGGATCTGGCACCCAAGAACTGCGCTCTAGAATGGGCAGAAAGTGTCGGAGTATGTTTGTCAAAGCGAAGCGATACCTTCACGGCAAATACGCTGCGAAACGCTGCTGGACACACTTGGCTAACTCCGTTGGTTGACGCTACGCGGCGTGTGGGTGCTGTGTTATTTCAGGGCCTTCAGAATCGATCCGCGTCATAAACCTCATTAAAATTCTTGACAGGACACTGATATTGCATTGTCGTGAGTATCGGCCCACCATTTCACCGCCTTTGACTACACTGTGTCTGTAATCATCCCTTCTTTGATTATGGTGTCTTCGGGATTGGTCCAGTTTATTTGCCCGGAACTGCCGTCGATGAAAACTGCAGCGAAGAGACAAGGAAAGCACGGGTAAAGCCTGAGTGTTGCGTTTACGTGACAATATTTGCATTGCATTCGGGACGCGGAGTCGCCAGGCTGTGACATCTGCAATGTCTGTCCCTGATGCCGTGCCAAGAAGCGCGCACTTGTTGCTTGCCACGAATGTGAATGGAAACGGCAGGCATTGGCCTCTACGTCATAGTTCCAATGACCAGCGCAAAGTTAAGTGAAATAACATTCACTGGCGATTGAAAGCGCAACGCGAGATAAATGCGCTGACATAACGTCGCACCTTTTTGAGTTCCCGGACCCGCGATTTATAAAGTGCGTTCACCGTATTGCAAAGTGTTGTCCAGGAGCTCGCTCGGTGCACGTCCTGCTTCCTTGGGGGAGCGAAATGCTAGACTGAGGGTGTGTTCAGGAGTGAACAACCGTCCACCTCACACTATATATATATATATATATATATATATATATATATATATATATATATATATATATATATATATATATATATATATATATATATATATATATATATATATATATATATACCGGTTAGCCAAGAGTACCTCCAGCATATCATACACAATACACAATAAAGAAGTGCCAGTCAGACAGGTGCATAACAGGAGCTATGCGCACGGGCCCGGTTCCCACTGCTCGCAGGGTTCTGGCTGCCGCGCCAAGTTCGACCTCTCGCTCTTTATGTATCCTGTCAATGAACACCTTGCCAACATATATATATATATATATATATATATATATATATATATATATATATATATATATATATATATATATATATATGATGTCAGTCTCCGGTTTGCTGCCTTACACTGGGGATGGGAGATAGGGGTTAGAAAGATAACTGGGAGGGAAACGCAAAAAGAAAAAAAAACGCGCTCATGGAGACACGCACAGACAAAAGGCCTTCCAGTTAATGACGTTCGCGAAGGCCGGTAGATCGCAGAAAGCGCAATAGGGCTTGCACGGCCTTCTTCTGTGACGTTAGGTCCCTTCAGTGGTGTAGAATTCTTTTTTACGATAGCGGTTGGTCGTCCAGTTGGTCAAGTTCGTGGCGAAGGCATTCCCTTTGTGGACTTTACTGTGGGCAAGCGCACAAAATATGTTCAATTGATTCTTCATGGCCGCAGTGGTCACAGGTTGCGGTGTCGGTCATTTCTATGCGGAATGCATAGGCTTTGGTAAAGGTAACGCCCAACCACAGTCGATAAAAGAGCGTGGCGTCTCCACGACGAACCTGTGATGGCGCTCGGAGACTTAATGTCGGATCAAGGGAGTGCAATCGAGTATTTCTTAAGTGTGGCTCATTCCATTGCGACGTGGTGCAGTGCCGAGCAAGCAGGCGGAGTTCCCATGCTGCGTCAGTTCTAGAAAGTGGAATTGGTACGTGGTGCTCCTCAGTATGTGCTGAACGGGCAGCTTGATCAGCCCGTTCATTGCCGATAATACCGCTGTGACTTGGAAGCTACTGGAAGGTTATTTCATGGCCTGCATCACTTATATGGTGTGACGTCTCTGTGATGTGAAATATTAGCTGCTCGTGTGGTCCGCATCGTAAAGCGGACAGTAGAGACTGCAGTGCCACCTTCGAATCACAGAATACGTCCACTTGTGTGGGTGTTCATTACCAATGTAATGAACAGCCGATTGCCAACGATTGCCAACAGCCAATGATTGCCGCCAACGATTGCCGCCGCGGAGCTGTTTGGCAAGACAGATCCGTCAGTGTAGCTATGTGCAGAGTCACGGTAGCTCTCGTACAAAAATAGTAGTGTGAGCTGTTTAAGGGCTTGTGATGATAGATCAGCTTTTTTCGTGATGCCAGGTATTGTGAGATTGATATTTGTCTGAGTGAGACACCATAGAGGAATCGAAGGTCTCGCAGCCGGAGTGAAACAAGGTGGCAGTGATTCATCATGGGTGGTAATCGTTTGGCTGAAAGATGTGCGAGGTCAGTCCGCTGGTAGATAGGTGGTGACGACGAGTCCTGGTTAGATGCCTTATACGGGTCCTGAGCACTTCAATATCAATGTGAGTCTTGACAAGGTGGTCTCCTGCGATTGCTATCGTAGCCACTGTTGATGCACTCCGAGGCAGGCCTAGACAAATCCGGAGTGATTGAGCCTGAACACTTTGTATTGTGCTTACATTCGTTTTTCCTGTGTTGGTTATTGCTGACAAGCTGTATCACAGAAAGCCTAGAAAAAGCACCCTGTACAGGTGTAACATGGCACTTGTCGACATTCCCCAAGTCTTGCCAGTGAAAAACTTGAACAGGTGGCAGATGCCTCTGAACCGCTTTTTCACGTATGATACGTGAGGGCTCCATGACAAGTCCCTGTCGATTATGACGCCTAGAAACTTGTGCGATCGAACATGTGGTATTATTTGTCCATTTATCATTACGCTGTAGTTTGTCACGGGTGGCACTCGTGCGCATTTCTCGGAGGAAATTTCCAGACCTCGATTACGGATGTAGATAGCAGTTTGGGTGGCGGCTCTCTGATTTCTCGCACGCAACTGTCGGCGTGTTATTGCAGACGTCCATATGCACATGTCATCCGCGTGCATTGATAATCTGACTGTGCTTGGCACGTGCTCAAGAAGAGAAATTATCTTAAATAACACAGGTCTAAGTACACCACCCTGGGGGTCGCCGCGGCAGCTATAATGTAGAGAAGTATGGCCTTCCGCGGTGCTTACAAAGAAGGATCGTATGGAGAGATAGCTCCGTACCCATTGAAACATCCGGCCACCCACTCCTACGTCTGCAAGAGCAGAGAGGATGGCTTAATACGTAACGTTGTCGTCGAGGAACAAAGAAACGCTGAGACGCTTACGGCATTTCTCATGCTGAATGTAGGTGACCAGGTCGACGACGTTATCGACCGATGATCGATCACGTCGATAGCCCACCATGGCATCCGGGTAGGTGTTGTGGTACTCCAAGTACCACTCCAGGCGTCCTAGGACCATCCTCTCCATTACTTTGCCCACACAGCTTGCCAAAGCGATCGAGCGATATGACGAGAGTTCCAATGGCGACTTGCCAGGTTTCTGCACTGAAAGAAGGCGACTTGTCTTCCAGCTTGTTGGTAGCGCACCATCTCTCCAAGATTCATTGTACAGCTCAAGGAGAGCACCTCTCGCTCGCTCACCCAGATGACACAGAGCTCGGTAGGAAATTCCATCAGGTCCTGGCGCTGATGCAGGCCACACAAAGCTAATGCTGCCTTAAGGTCGTGGATTGAGAATGGTAAATCCACGCAGAGATCACGTTGTGGCGCACAACTACTCGAAGGCGATGGAATTTCGGGAGCTGTGAGTTGGCCAGATAATTTGGCGCAGAAATCCTCTGCCACGTTTGGAGCATTAAAAGTGCTACTGGGCATTTGGCCAAACAAAATATGGACGAAGCCAGCCATCAAAGCACTCATAGAATTTTTTTTTCATTACCACAGGCTTAGACTCAAGGCTGTGAGCGGTATATTCGGACGCAAATGGGCTATAGTTGCATCGTACTGCCAATCGTCATCGTCGCTCATCATGCCTCTTTTTCTCTACTCTTCCCTTTCCCTCGGAACAGGGTAGCTGGCTAGAGGACTATTACCTCAGGCACACCTCTCTGCACTTTCCCTAATCAGTACTCCTCTGTCTCTCTTTCCTTCTTTTCTATTGTCTTCAAGAGAGCCAACAATGTCTAAGGATCAGGATCGTTCAAGCGTATCGGACAGTTCAGCGTACGAAATTCAAAAGCAAAAGTTACCAAGCCGGCCGTGCTTCTCTTTAACCTCCCCGCTTCCTCTTTCTTTCTTCCTTTCTGCCCTTCTTCCGTTCTTAATTGTTTCTCCTTGTTTCCACTTCCAAGCGTGTCATGTCTTGAGCGAACCCCACTTGCACCAAAAGAAAGAAAATGAAATACGCTACCAAATCACCCAAAAAGAGACGAGCTCCAGTGATGTCCTTGCCTTAAGCCCGACGGCAATATGTCTCGCCGGAGGAAGGCCATCCCTTTTGTGCTGCCTATCAATGCCCCGTTGACAGCGACCCCGAAGAAAAGTGGGGCGGTGGTTACGCTATAGTTGAGAGGTTCTCGATTGCTGCTGTCTGTTGCGCCTGGACTTTGTCGCGCGTCTTTTTTTTCTCTCTTTCTTTTCTTTCAGCCTGACTTCCCTTGGTGTAAGGGATAAGGGGAACCGGACGTTCACTACGACGCGTATCTTTTGTGTCTTGACCTTCACGTCTACTCCTGGACAAGAAGAAAGGATGGCGTCTATCTACGGTGGAGGGGAGAAGTGTGTGCGTGTGTCTGAGCGGGGGGTGAGGTCGAGGGGCGCGTGTACAAGACAGTTTACTCTTAGCAGAAGACTAGATTATTTGTGATCGAATGTATACTCGCGGACAACTTTCTACGACAATGAAGGGAAAGCTACGGGCGCGTGGCTGCTGCACATGTGTTACCGCGCCATGCAAGTAGTCCGGCAGCGTTTGACAGTGTTTTTGTTTGCTCGGAATAGACGCTGAATCGACGCAGCTTCCACGCTCGACGGTTTCGCGTTTGTCCACTGACGTGGACGGGAAAAGCCGCACAATAAGTAAACGTTCACATTCAGTGATGTGCCTTATCCTGTTGCACTGTTCCTAATAAGGTGTTTGTGTTTTCTCTTCCGGAGCTTAAACTAACGGGGATGAAACCACGGGACCCTTCTTAAGAAGCGGTCTCAACTGTGCGCGCTTTGCCTCCGTAGCTTTCCCTTCGTTGCCACAGAAAGTTGTCCGCGAGTATAGTAAAAGAATAAAATAAACAACGTAAGGTAAAATCCTGAGAGTTACAGGGACCGCAACACAGAAATCATGTCTCTGTGGCATTCACTTATGCGGCGGTTTATTTGATTACTACGCGAACATCCCTATGCACCGAATTAAGACTTTCTTACTAATCAAATAATTAATTAATTAATTAATTAATTTTTGTAAAGAGGTTTACTGACTGTGGACAGAGAGCGGCTAACGCGGCAGCAAAACAACAGCAAATGTCCCAGCACGAGCGGTGAGCCCCATGCCTAGAGCTGGAAATGATGAATGCTTGCTTATCTGTGTGTCTCTTTGTCTGTTTGTTTGTTTCTTGAAAATATTGAAATTGAAACTATATTAAAGATTGAACATATCGAAGATATTTCTTGAGTTGAAGTTTTACTCAAGTTTACTGTTTTTGTCAAACAGTGACACAAGTAACCGGGGTCGGCAGCCGCCTGTGAAGTTTTACAGCTTGCCGGGCAAATTTATTTATTTATACATACATACATACATACATACATACATACATACATACATACATACATACATACGTACGTACGTACGTACGTACGTACGTACATACATACATACATACATACATACATACATACATACATACATACATACATACATACATACATGCATACATACATACATACATACATACATACATACATAATCCTAAATGTTTATGGTAGAAGCGGGTTACAAGCAAATCAAACGTATCTAGCACAAAGGAAAACACAAGTGCAATGAATATTAAAAACAAACATCGCCTTGATATATACATACACAGTATACAATACATGATTCTTAGGACCATGTATTACCAGTGATCAGTAGCCAGTGATTACCAAAACGCATTTGCCAAATGGAAAATTTTAAATGTAAATGGGCAGCTGGTTCCGCATATCGATGTATCGCGGAAAAAACTATTTGAATTTCTAAGTCCTGGCGCACAGATGTGCAATAGTTAGATAAAAATTCGTGGTAATAGACGCTTTAGCAAACTCAATGCAAATTTGCAAATTGGTTAGCAAATTTGCTCAGACGCTTTAGCAAATTCCGAAGATGAGCGACGTCCAGAGTTAAGAGTGGTCCAAGACAATTTAAGGTTTTCTTCGTGACGCTGCAGCTCTGTTAGGGAAGACAGGTTCAAGGAGGGAAGATTAGAAGAGGGTGAGGAAGTCCTTGTCATAACGCTGGTATGTAAATCGAATAGCTTTATTTTTTAGGGGCAGATTCTAGTTTTCTTCTTCTTGTTTTTTAATGTCAGATTTCAAGTATGGGCTCCAAACGGCACAGCCGTATTCCAACATGAGCCGCACTAGAGTTCTGTAAGTGATCAATTTTGTTTCTTTAGGGGCTGAGGTGACCTAGACTTACCACAGCTTTCGAACAGGTTGCTTCAATATGTTCGGACTAAGATAAATCTTGTGTAAGTAAAATACCAAGGCACTTATATTCGGATACATTTTATCAGGAGAAAGCCATTGAAACAATAAAGAAGACACAATTGTGTAGTACGCGTCGAGAAGGACACAGAGACAATTTCGCGAAAATTAATATTTGTCTGCCGCGGTTACACCAGATGGAAAAGTAACAAAATCCTCTGTTCAGAACGACGTGATCTTCATGAATGGTGCGACAGATAACGCAGTCATCGGCGCAAAGGCGCATTTTAGTTGATGGCACATTGTCAGGCAGATCATTTAAATACAGGAGGAAGAGAAGTGGGCCTAAAACTGAACGCTGCGGAACACCAGAGGTAACAGCAGCCGTAGGCCATTTGGCTCAACTTAAACAGACGTATTGGATGTATTGCGACCTATCTGAGAGAAAACTGGAGATCCGGGTTAGTAGGCTACGGTTATTTAAAATGCTGTTTAATTTATGCAAAAGTTTTGAATGCACAATTCTACCGAAGGTTCTGAAAAAAAAAATCAACACATATGGCATCGATTTGAAGTCCTAGGTCTACGGCATGGCAGATGTCGTGAGCAAGTTCGGATATTTTCGTAATGGTACTGGGGCCACTGCAACATCCATGCTGGTAACTGCAACACCCATGCAGTTATATTGTTGGTTTCATGAAACTCAATTACATGTTTGTAGATGTCACGTTATAAAAGTTTACTGCAACTAGAGGTTAATTAAATCGGTCTGTAGTTGGGTAGATCTTGTTTACTCCCAGACTTGCTCAAAGGAATGACTTTTGTAACATTCCATACTGAAGTAACGGTACTTGTTCGCAAGGATTTAATAAATATCACTGTAAGGAACCTGCTGGACCAGAACGCTTACCGTATATGAGAACGGAATCACGTATGGTATCAGAGCCGCTACCCTTTTTTTGCGATATAAATGAAAAAAAAAACATGTTTAAGAAACTTGGCAGAGGTACACTTGGTATGTAAAGGTGCGCACGGAGCCAAGGATAAATAACCGCCGCCCGCAGAATCACGCCAGTCTGAACGCGAAAGTTTGCCGTTTTACCCGATGCTTGCCATTATTGGCGACCGCGTGGTTGCTTCGCCTTGTAGCTCAGTCATGACAGTTTGCTCGTTGCTACGAGAATATCGCTGCAGATTTACGTGGACGAGCTTTGAGTGACGCATTGAGCGTCGGCTGAATTGCGCGTGCGACGCAGACTGTGCTTTGTCGTGCTTGTTTGACGGCGTGCGATTGATAGGCAACGTTTCTGTCGCAGAAAGTTTCAAGCAGTCGAGCGCTTTCGTCATAGCCCATTCGTCAAAAGAATGCGGGCCGCACTGTGTGACATCTTGAATCCGAGACTTGTGTTACGATAAGAGGGCAGCGGCAGTTTTCGATCGCTTTGGCTCTCGGTGGTTCTTTAATACCGCTGAAAGAGGGTGACTTTGATTGCGTGAAACAGGGCCACTTCCGATTGCGAGGATGCCCGATACGGATGACATTTTTCGGTGGCGATCAAGAATGGAAAGATCACATTTTTCGGTGGCAATCAAGAATGGAAGCTGTTGTGCTGTCGAACACTCCGGATAGAGTTGGTTGAGCTCGCTCAGTATTACGGTGCATTTGACAGCCTACGATGCCGATCTATTGGATCGGGACTGCGCAACACCGTGGTCGAAAGTGTCCCCGTGGAAGCACCCGAACCCTGCTGGAATCGACAGCGCTCCAAAGCGCCTGAGTCACAGGGCTATAAGTTCATCATGGATTTCGACACAAGGCGTCACAAAGGTTTCAAAGACGTCGCAATCGACTCGACGTGTCACGCGACGCGATGGTAAAAAAAATGTATGCGATGATTAACGTTTATTCACGCGTTTCATTTTTTTTCTAGTCTTTGATGAATCCTTCTTATTCGTTGTTAACATGCAGTGACATCGCATAACATCACGACATTCGCTCCACCGGCGTGAAACTGCCGCCCCTTCCAGCGCTCAGCCGCGGCACCCAGCGCAGGCTACGAGCCGAAGTTTTTCCCTTTAATAATTGACCCGTGTTACATGCGAGAGCCCTCTCGACGGACTGCGCAACACGGATAAAAACTTCACATTCAAGAACGTTAAATAATTTGGCATGCGAAAGCAAACAAGCGCGACTTACTTGCCACTGGCCACGACAGCAGCGGTGGGCGCTCGTCCCCTCTCTTTCTCGCACTACCTGCCAGAAAATATGCAGAATATCACGGGCCGGTGCTGGCCCTTTGTGTTTTCGAGGCTGTTGTGCTACTGAACGGCAAGCTATCGCAGAGAAATGCCCGGCGGACACAGTGTTGCAGTCCGTACTGTCGTACAGATCATGCATAGGCGACCACGCTGCCTGGCGATATCTTTCCCTCGCTCCCGCGAGCGACGCCGCTTGGATGGATTGATGCTATGAGCGCTCCCTTTGGAACAGGGCGGTGGGATGCGCCACCAATTTCTTGCTATTATACTGCCTAATGTCCTACCTAGGATAAAAACGAAAAAAGAAAGAAAGGAAGAAACCTTACGAACTCCCACAACCAAATTTTCTAACCACATATTGCGAAGTTTGCTTTCGTATGTCTCCGTTTTTTGTCGTTTCCCTACTTTTCTGCCACCAGTCCTGCAGTCGCCTCTTACTAATTCCTATTGCGGACACGTTTACTTTTCCACTGCTCTCGCTGAACCCAAGGGCTTCAAGGAGGCCAGTGGTGCCTAAATCGACCGCTGTGTCGACGTCTTCACATTCTAATAAAACATGCTCCATAATTTCCCTAGCTTTACCGCAGCAAGCACATGCTTCTTCTTGCTTCTTATATCTTTCTTTATGGGTGCGTGTTCTAAGGCATCCCGATCTCGCTTCAAAAGCTTCCTTTTGAGTTATAAATTGTTTCTTTCCTGATTTCGTTTTCCTCTTAAGTAATTATTCATGGCAGGTTTCTTTTCCACTGCCGTCACCCTTGAGATTACTTCAGCCTCTGTGACTTTCCGCTTGGCGTTCTTTGTTGCTCCGTTGCCCACCCTAAAGGCCGCCTACTTGCTGGTAAGCTTCCTAGTTCTTTTCCTCCACTGTGAAGCAATGTTTTTCCCGTACAGATACCTGAACACTCTCCCAGCCCATTCACTTTCTTCCATATTCCTAAGTCGTTCTTCACAATCGATTTTAGTGTGAGCTTCCCTCCCTTCAAAACTTCAAGATACTTTCAGCAGCGTGCGCAGCGCCTCCTAGCCCGAACAGCGAAGTATACAAGTCCGTTCCTCCAAGCTAGGCTCTGTCCGTGGTCACGTGCTTCGCGAAGAGCGCGCACTCTCGTACGTTCTAACACGTCCGTACCCGGTCAGGTCACAAGCTTTTAGGGGTTGGGGTTTAGATAGCATTCTGCAAGTGTACAAGTGTCCGCCTAGTTGACATGTTCACTTCGCCTGCTGCTGAAGTGCTGACTGGTTGGGCGTGCCGGTCCCCTTCTGAAGCGTACCCCATCCCAACTGGTTCGACCTTCAGCTACAGACGAAATGGAGGTGGACACTTACAACATCGCCTCCCGCCGCCCCGGCCCCGGACACCTGTGCCTGAAAATGATGCAGTAGTTTAGCTGACGCGAAATGACAGCGTGTCTTGCGCAATGCCCGATTTCCTCACCCAGACGGGGCAGAGTGTTACGGTGCGACTGGTGGCCCGCCAAGTTAACCGCGCTGGTTTCCCCACATTCAACGTTTTTGTAAGGATCAGCATTTTGCTTGCGAATCAGAGCGGTGTGATTATGCCATAATTTATTTCTTCCTTTTTCTTTTGAAGCGAACCTTTCCTTTGCGAACCTATCCGGGCTTCGTGACCGCGGGTGCGGCCTGGCTGTTCCCTTGCCGAGGAGGCCAACCAATAACAGCGGAGCACGTGGCCACGCGCGCCGCTGGGTTCCTTACAACATCACCAGATGGCGCTCACCTCCACGCCAGCGGCGGCGCCGACCGTGCGGTGGAAAGAAACAAAAAGAACCAGAAATCTCGCCATCGTGCGTCCGCGGCTGCACGGTAATGAGGAAGTAAACGTTTCTTGAGAATAGAATGAATTCGAATTGCGCTACGCACGCATGCGCATGGTGCCTATGAAACCATGGTGTGTTCAAGGCTTCCGTCGCACTCGCTAGTAGTCAGAAACACCGCTTAGTAAACTGTTCCGTATAGTTCATCTGCGCCCATGATTGTGGGTGCGCGTGTGCATTCGTGCGTGCGTGTCTGTGCGCGTGTGTGCGTGCATGTGTATGCTCATGTTTCCACTCTTTATGCACTCACACAGCTTCGTTGTAGATAGATTCAAGCTCGTTGGACTTGCTGGAAACATTTTTGTCCATCCACAAGCGTGCTGTTCGCACGAGTCTTCACCAGATGTACACGTGCTCTGCGCACAGTCTGATCGTACCTGCATTAAAATACCGTATGTGGCAGACAATTAGGAGCCATATTTCACAAGAATTCTTCTTTTTCGATGCTATTAGTTTCCTACAACCTGTACTGACCTACTGAGTGGCCGATCTCCGCAAAAGGGGAGACGGGGATGGGGAAATGAGATTCGTTTAAGCCAACAATAAATTGCAAAACGAATTCAAAATGATAAGAATATCTACAACCATGGGCCTGAGCGCAGGACTAGGCGGCCACGACACTTCATGATCTGTGATATACAGGCGACGATGCCTACGCCCGAGATGTCAAAGCACTTAATTCTCTTGCGCTTCCGTTTGCGTGTGAGCGTCTCCGTGAGCATAGCTATGGGGACCGGCAGAAAAATGGCAACGTTTTTGACACCACGTCACCCCGGATTCTTCGAGCTCGACGTCCTTTGCGATCGATGCAGCTGTCCCACGATAATCTCTCGCGTCGAGACAGTATCGAGGTCTCAGGTTGCTGTTGGCGACGTCGCCTTCGTCTTTCATTGTGCCGTTGTGGCGATGAAGAGAAGGGCTACCTTTTCAGCTGCTTGTCACACCGAACTTCGGAACAGAAGGCATTGGTGCGAAACGTTGGCGGAGTGGCTTTTTACATTCCCCAACGCGCAACATCCGGCTTTCGTTCATTTTTGTTTTGTTGTTTTCCTTAAACATAACGATCACAAGTTTCCGTCTGTTCACAGAAATATATTACTTGAGCATTCAACAGTCACTCTACTCCGCTGTCAGTAAGCCTTTCTTTCTGTCTTTTTTCCTGATTTCTTCCCCGTCTGTTGACAATTCTTGCCTGCTTGCAGCTACAGTAATCGCCTTATCACCTTTCTGACATTTCCCCCTCGGACTTGCATAAATCGCTTCCGTTCTTGCTTTCTAATTACAGTTCTTATTGTCCGTTCTTTGCTAAGCTGCCTCGCAATCATCTCCATCAAAAATATGAAGATCTGCATACAGCAGGACTGACATATCCAAGTTTCCTTGAATGCTGTCTCTCCTGCAAGTTCGGCAGGTTTGTGTGAGTGAGAAAAAACACAAAGCACCGCTCTTTCCTTGTCAGCCTGTATTTGCTGGTTTAACGTGTCACTTGCCACGTGCACACGTGACACGTGACAGGGTTTCGCAGCCAATTTACGATATCACTAAGCAGGAGCCTCCTTGCCGTTTTCAAGCACTGTCCACATGCGGAAGAGAGAACGTACGTCGAGGTGTTATCACAGCCTCTTTCAGAACTGTAGTGCATCCTGCGTCCTCTAAGATCCTTCATCCCCCCCCCCTCCCGCCCCGTTAAGGCACCCTCGCCGGAGACACAGAAATTGCGTGCGGCAACTACAGAGCGGTACTTTCACGCAGTTAGGCCTTCATCATGCCTTTCACCCTGCTCAACACTCCTACAAATGCCCTGTGGCAAATACGCGTCCCTATATAACTCCACCAGGGCATGCTCAAACAGCCCCCCCCCCCCCCCCCCTACACAGACACACAGGCCGAATCCCACGCCCGAACGTACTGTTCAACTCAGACCTGCGGTACCAGCAACACCTGGCATTTCGATCCCAGCTGGCAGCGAAGCCAGCAGGAATCCTGGACTAAGGAGCCTCATCACTGGCGCGGATCGGAAGCAAAGAGAAGACGAAGCTGCAAAACTGCGATTTTTTTACTATTAATATTTTTAGAAGAAACGTCATTTCTCCTCATCTTCGTATAGTGGTAAAACTGAGCATGATATGAGCAGATGTTGTGTACATCCTGTCTAGGGAGCTAAGGAGTTTCTGGTGAAATCGTGTAGGCCATGAATAATCACGAAATTTGTAGCGTACCTTGGTATAGAATTTAGTAGCCGTGGCAGCAGGCACACATCCTTTTGGATGTTTCTAACAACCTTCGTGCGCATTTCGGCAGACAAGTTACCTCTGTGAAGGCTGTAATGCCAGATCAATGTCTAAGTCAGAAATTCTTGCGTATTTTTAGGGGCTCGCTCTTAAGCTCCATTGCCCTTCAAATGTCTAGTGGCTGTTCTGATAGATCGTCTAAGGCATTTACTTATTTGTCATGTGGAGCCTCGTAAAGAAGATTCTATAACAAAGTTGCGTTTCATAAATATACGGCAAAAGTTCGAAGTCGTGTTTCTCTACAACGTCAGATCAACCTCAACAACTCTGATAACATCCTTCTTCAACGTCACCGTGAATAGCACAGCTTCAACAAGGAGATTAAAACTTAAATGTTAAGCGCCTCACACTGGATTCCTTCAAAAAGCGTGTCAATAAATTAGCCCGAGATTCATCAGCAATTTCTTCTTATTCTACAAGCCCCACATTAGACGATTCGGGCTTTCGAACGCGCGAAGCGTCATTTGACCGAAGAAAAACGCAGAGCACGCAGATCTGAAGCAAGGACACTTACTTGAATAATTTAAATAAGTAATCGCACCCGACGGATCGCCATTTACACTAATTTCGACCGTGCCACTCCGGGATCAGCTAGTCGGGAACGTCAGGAGAAAAAAAAAAAAAAGAGGCAGCGAAAGAAACGGCAGAATGGTTAACTCTTTCCCTAGCCTCGTTCCAGTCTAGGGGCATAAATAGAAATGACTAAGCAACGACGCCATCGCTTTCGTTGCATCTGGGGAGGCATTACGGCAAGAAAAGATATCACTATACGTCGACTGCAGTTCCGATGGAAATCTCCGGGATCAGCGTTTCTTGCCTGCTCTGCGTCGATCCCTCCTCCGCCTCCGAAAGAAGAAAGATTGACGCGAGTTGCCATCAGAGTCTACGGGTAAAGCGTCATTAGCCCTGTTCACGGAGAAGGCAAGCACCCTTTCCTCGCGTTAACGAGACGTCGAAACGGCACTCGCAAAAGAGCTTTCTCTCATTCCGTATTTCGTAGGGTTCTTTTTTTAATGCTTCTAATTCTTTTCTTTTTCTTTGTCTTACGTCGTTCTGTCTTTCCTTCGTAATGTGGCGCGTTCAATCTTGCATTCTTTGTTCTCTCTCTTTTTCTTTCGTTCCTTTCTTTCAATGCTCAACTTTTGTATTCTTTCAAACAATTCTATCATGTTTGATTCCTTCCTTTGTTTCTTTTTATTCACTCACTCAGCATTTGCTTCTGTCTGTCTTATCTTCTTAGTTTCATTCATTATTTTTAATACTTATTTCCTATTTGCTTACACGCTTGCTTTCATTGTTTCCTTCGTTCGTTCTTTGTTCTTTTCTTGTTTTTGTTTTCAACTTCCTTCTCTACTTGCTTGTTTTTTGCTCTGTGCCTTCGCTATGTTCCCATAGGACGCACTGGATAGAAAAATTCTACGCCAGCGGAATGCCGGCTGCCGAAATGCGAGAGAGGATCTTCTCGAGTATGCTCCGGAAAGCGCTCGCGAACGCCGCAGCGTGGTTCGTAGCCTCCTAGTCTACTGCGGCAGTATGGTCTGACCATGTACCGGATATTCCGTGAGTATGAGCACGGCCAAACCGCCGGCTCATTTCGTGCTCAGATGTTCCTGCAGAGGCGGCATATTGGGCTACATGCAGTTTACTAGCACGTTTTGGGTGCGTTATTTGCGCTTTTCATTTAGGACGCCCGTCAGAAGTACGCATCGTCTGCTTCCGCGCCGGAAGCAGACGAAAAATAGAGTATCTGCGGGAAACCGAACGGTGACGTAAGGTGCGATTCGTGTATGCCCCTAAAGGAGGCCTAAGCAGAAACAGAGGGCGCCGCCGTTTCGTTGCAGCAGCATCGACAATTCCGTCTGGCATCGCTGAAGAAAAAAAGTTACAGTGACGTTTCACTTCGTGAACGCCGGTGACGCGCAAGCGTAAGGGGGCGACATCGCACACGAAGCTATCGGCCCTCGGTGCACCTGGATGCCTACGCTCTGCCCGCATCGCAGATCGCTGTCAAGATATGGCTCGCTCTGTTCGCGCCATAGACCTCAGACTCTGCCCAGGTGGCGCTGGGGAAGAACCCGTCACCAGCGCCCCCATCGGAGCCTTGGTGCGAACTGAGTAGTGTAAGGAGAGCTGTCCGCAAGAGATGGTGCATAGGCCACAATGTACCCTTCTCTTTCGTTTGTGCTAAGACACGGTTTCCTAAAAATCAAGGACGTGAAAAGCTTCTTCCACCCATCCACGCTTCGGAAAGGAAGCTTAGCAGGGCGAAGTACGTGTACAATATAAAATAGTCTGAAGAGTTATTTCGGCGTGCTGCAACTCGCAAGTACGGAGAGCATCAGGTTTGTTTATAGGCATATCAGCATAAAAATCTAAGCATTTCAAATTGTTTCATATTGAATATGTCCTGAACACAAGACTTATTAAGTATCTCGTATATTTTTATGTATTTTATCGTAATGTTTTGTCTCGCAATTATTTACAGAGAGTAAATCCTTTCATAGGCTTTTCCAAGACAGCAAACAAAACGTTTTCCAAGGCAGCAAATAGCGTGTGATCATAACGAAAGTAAGCTTCCTACAGTGCCTACGCGCTGCATCTTTCTTTCTCGCAGGAGCGACAGCATCGCTCAGTACCGCAATTGGAACTTTTTGCAGACGCTAGGCGCTACAAGTGCGCACAAATAAATGTAAATCAATGCGACCTTTCTTTTCTTTACACATATGCGTTATTTCGCAATTACTCATCCAGTGCTCCTACAGCAACCTTATTGCTCACATTTGAAAAACGCAGTCGAGCAGGCTCAGCACATTGCGAAGCGTGTTTGTTGTATCGGCGCAGGACATACAAAATACCGAAAGTAGAAATGAGCTCGCGATACAACGATGCTCTAGAACAGGATTTTGAATTCATAAACGAACCAAAATGTTTGGTTAAGCTGACCTGCCAAATCTCTCCGTTCCACTTGTTGAGTCAAGCGGAGGCAGACGTCTGTTAAAAGGTGGAGATATCGATGGCACATAAGCAAGATGGTTCGCAACGTTGTTTTTTTTTTCTGTTACCAACGAAGTGGCGGCTGCAGATTCTTGAGTTTTCGCTTAGTTACCACGGTCCTCCCTCAGGGCTACGCAACACAATTACAGAAGAACAAAATTGTCGCACTTTCTCATGCGAGCCGCTGTGTTGTGGGGAATGCAAGTAATCCGATTACCCAACAGGTTGAACGGCCCGTATCCAGCGCTCTCACCTTTCCCCTTCATACGATCGCGAGGAAAATCGGTAAAACTGAACGTTGTTATTCCGTCCTTCACGTTCATGGCAATTTACAACACAACAGTAGCGTCGATTCCGACTTTTCTTCGTAGCGCGCGGAGCTATCGCGGTTGCCGTCGTTTCCGCCATCAGTCTGATGAATGAGCCAGCAAGCGCTTTATGGCAGTTCGGAGGCGCGTCCGACTAGCGTAAAAATTCATAGCTCTCTGTCTGGGTGTTAAATGCGCAAAACACTCGCCATATGGACAAAAATCTAGATAAATCGTTGTTTCGCAGTCGCTAGCTGCATAGGCGACTTAGCAAGGGAGTCGGGCTTGGCACTACTCAATTACTGCCTCTTCGCACCGGCAGGTGGCGCTGCGCGTCTCGCAAAACTCCAGAGTCTGACGTCCATACGCAGGAGCCGCCGGAGTATGACGACCCTACCCCCCTATATCCTCCCAACGCTGCCTTGCGTGCGGCGAAAGACGGCATGCTTCCTCCGCGCTTTCTACCCTTGCGCGTGCAATATTGAGCCGCCATCGTCGGATCACCGTCGCACGCTTTCGCTCACACATACAGCATGGGAACCCAGTACGTCCATACCACAGACAGAACTCGCAGCAACTGCCAGAGAAGCTCAACCCAGCGCGCCTCCACCTACCCTCCTCCTCCGCGCCGATACACTCAACGCCACCTAGACTTTCCTCTAGGTGGCGTTGGCATGCCGCGCTCTCAGCGCGCTCCTTCGTACTTTCCCCGGCGCGCAATTCTCTTCTCTACCTCAAGGCATCTTCCTCCTCTGACGCTCGCTTCCCTCGCGGCATCAAACATAAATTCACCGATTTCACTGGCGGACCATGCACGCTTGCGCCTAAAATCCGCACTGGTGCTTGTGCCACACCGAACACGCGGGTAATGCACGTAAACGTGGTGTTTCGAAAATGGCATGCACCGCGAAATGACACGTGTACACGAAATTTTAGTACGAGAGAATTAGCGCTCCTCATCACACAGTTCGCCTAATAAAAAAATGTGACAGCCACCGTTAACAAAAATTTTACCTGCTATCAGCAGATATTGGTTTTCAAAAGGAACAAATATCATTCTCACATGAACATCGGCTACTACAGAGAGCAAACAATTCTGTGTTCCCAAGTATATATACTAAAGCTCTCCAAGTAAGCCTTCGCTCCTAATGAAGGCTTCACCACCACCTGATGTTTGCAACTATGTATCACTATTTCACTTTTACATTCGAACCTCACATCTGGGTGAAAAGTACAAATGCGCCGTGTCATTTTTTTTTTCATCGGATCTGCAATTTCACGTTTGTAGCCAATTAGCTGAAGTGCGAACGCATGCGAAAACAAAGTTCCATGTTCAAAAGCAGCCTTGTGCGATTGCCGCTAATCGTTAATCGATTTACCTGGCCGAATCAGAGGTTTACAAAGGACGTAATATTCACTGAAATGGCCAATTATTCAGAAAGGTTACGTTGCGAGGGAAAGCACCTCGACTCAATTACGTAACACGGTCTCTACGTGCGGAACGTTCGGAGAAAGTGAAGGTGTTTATATACCATCCGCGCACTGTTCGCTTCATGTTTCACTTCTTTACTGATTGGTCGCTTGGATTTGGCAAATTACTGAAGCTCGAACAATAGGTTTAATGAGTCGAGCAGGTAAGCGGGTTAAGTAATTAGCGCTAAGTAATCTGCTCTAAGCACCAACAAAAAAGATCGAACAGAAAATGGGGACGCAGAAAATCTCGAACCTGAATGCAAAGTGAAGAAGCCATTTGTTAGACTTCTGAATAATTTCGATTTTCGGTTGATGATTTGTCAGCTCATTAATTACGTTGTCAAGTAAAACTTTGGCATTTTCGTCATTGCTTGTTTGTCAGGCTAACCGTTCTTGTTGCGTGGCGAATGCATTTCCTAGCGCATATCACGGTATTGGCACTGCATTTCAATGCAATTAAGTTTAATTGTGCTTACTCGGCAGGTTCATAGTTACTTAGTTCATTGGTTGGTTATTTAGTTAGTTAGCTTATTCAGATTCAATGGCACGAAAGCAGTTAAAGCTGTGTTGCGCCCTCCAAGTTCTCGGTTGTTACATTGCGCAATAGGATATGTTAAAACTAAATGAAATCAAGGTTGATTTCCATTGAGAAGAGGCGCCAGGACAAAAAAGCCGCGACGGTTTGGCTAAGTTAGTGAATTCATAGTTGTCTTTTTTATGCGGTTGGTATACAGTTGGTAGACAGGGCGTGCGCTAATAGTAACTAAATAATGAAGTATTCAATGCAAAAAATATGAAAGTCAGAAGTAACATCGGGCTCAGCAGATCACTGTGCATAGAGCAGGACAAGCCGTAGCGCAAGCCACCGCTCGCCGTCGATGCAGGGCGGACAGTTCAGATCCTTTTCGCGAAAAGGACGCGAAGAGACTTCGCCGCGAAGACCCCGTAGTGCCTGGTGGCGAAAATGGAGCTCCTATGGGGCAGCTACTCCAGATTACGCTGTGACTGCTCTGCGTGTACCGTGCAGACTTGTTGTTGTTGTTGTTGTTGTCATCGTTGTTGTTGTTGTTGTATTCGTCGTCTTCATCGTCGTGTTCATCGTCGTCGTTGTAGTTGTTGTTGTTGCTGCTGCTATAACAAAAACCATATTAGCAATATGCGTTGCTGGAAGAGTTGGAACTTACTCAGTCGGTGGGAATGAGCACAAAATTTGACGAGGACGAGAAAGAGCCAATCCTTGTGTTCTTTACTATCACATATGGCGCAAATGCATTGGCTAGAATAACGAGTGTGTTGCACTGGACGCGAGGACAATGGAATTACAGTGTAGAAACCACAACGACGCAGATATATTCCAAAGAAACCCTCAGATCATCAGTACAACGATGACGTGCGTATATTGTTTAACGGCAGTCCCGCGTAAATGACCAGGTGAAAGCACACCACAAAAAAAAAGCGTAGCGATTCGGGGGGAATGGCCCATGATGCCAATGAGTTTGTTTATAAACACTACATGTAGCGTGCGACGTGGTTTCGTCAACAAAATGTTCACCTACAATCTTTCAAATGTGTTTAGCTGTAAGTTGTCCGAAGCTGGGGGAATCGGAAGAAACACGTTTTTGTTTCACTAAAAGTTCCGCAATGTTGCCGATGAACAAAGATATGTCCTCAGTTACATCCCGCGGAGTTCACTTCCTTCACTCAAACTCACCGGCGCAACCCTCATAACCTCACCTTTGATAAGGTTTTATCTCCTCTAGCATAGTGCTTCCCTGCTTCATGTTACTTACAGCTCCATACGAGTAGTATTTTAGAACGTAGTTCTCGTTTTAATGTAGCTCTACTGATAAGGACAGGTGACCACCAGCTCAAAGCAGATATAAAGTCACGAAAGATATTCAAAATCATCAAAATACGCATCTCATGCATCCGCTCGTAAATTTGCCTTCTTTTTTTTTACAGTGAAGCTGTATGTAGCTACCCTCCGGCCGTCTGCGTCGTCTACGTCTACGTCAGCCGTCTATGTCCGTCTGTCAACGCGTCGCGTCGACACGAAAAAAAAATGTTAGTATCCAGCTTCCCGCAAATGCTCTGTAGCTCTCAATATATTATAGGTATTTTGAAAAAAAAATTGCAATGAAATTGGCTGCTAGGACGACTCTATCATTACGCTCAGTTTCATTGACTTGTCTTAACTAGTTAGTTCACAGTGAAGTTGTAAACGTTACACAATTACCGTCTGCTGTCAATGCATCGCCGTCTACGGAGGAAATACGATTAGAGGAAATCACCGTAACTCTTCTTTTATCGAAACTATCCCAAAACAAATCAAACTGCAATTAGTCGCTAAGACGACTATAACATTACGCCGAGTTTCACCTGCTTTTCGTAATCACGTAGTTCTCAGTTCAGTTCTAGATATTGTGGAATTCCCATCTGCCATGCGGCGGTACTTGCACACGTCACTAATTCATAAAAGAACAAATTACCCCCCAGTCAAAAGATGTATTCGTTGTCTGTATCCTTCAACAACAACAACAACAACAACAACAACTATATGTACATAGAAGCGTCGACTTAGGCAAAACACACCACAGCTTCGCTGCTCGTCATTCTTCACAGAGTGGAAGGGCTGACCATTTTTATTTAATTATGACTAGTGTCCTCACATGTCCTTCAGCCGAACATTATGTGCTTCCGAGACCTCTTACGCGCTGAAAGTGCTGAAGCCACCGTGCCAGTAACGAACGTGACAAAGCTACGCGAGAGCTTCGTCTGCCCGCTCCCACGTAGGCTGCTTTAAGACATCCCAAAGACGACGCCTGCAAGAAAAGTCTGTCCACAGGATATATACATTTCCGTCTAACGCTCTATGCGCAGCAACGGGGACAAGGCGGCGGCTGTTGCTTGAGGCACGAGTTGCAAGAAAAACCCTCGCTCTTCCCACACCCGTCTCTCGAGAAATTAGGTAAGTACAATCATCTGAACCATAAAGAAAATGAACAAAAAAAACTATGCGGTTACGTAACACGTGCACAGCGCTACACGACATCGCTTCTACCAGCACCCCTTCCCACTCAGCTATTTCTGTTTCACACTGGTCTGCTTTCTTTAAAGAAAGGAAGGAAGCTCGTAAAACGACAGAGAAAATCTGTCCACAAGTGCAGGAATACCTCGACAACATTCTTTCTGCTCGGCTGAGCTAAACCCCGCTGCTGTCGACGTTGTGTTCCCGCGAGAACCGAATCACCCAAGTAGAGGAAAAAAACAAACACAAATCCAGGAAACAAAAAGAAGTTGGGGGAGACTGTCTACGAGTACACGACTCCCCCCTCCGCCCATCCTCGCCCCCTTAACCGGTGCACTCTCCGGACAAAATGGCTTCTCCCTCGGAGACCGTAATGAGCAGGTTAAGCGGTGTGGACACAAAACGTGAGCTTGATGCGGGGAAGCAAGCCTCTCGGCGGATACGCACCAAGCACAGCGCAGAACAGGGACAGCCGAGGGTGACGGGAAGAAAAACATAAGCAAGAGAAGCAAAGGTATAGAGAAAAAAATATGGGGTAATGTAGAAGGCGGAACGAAAAGGAGTGGCCTGTTTGCACTGTTCTCCACTATATACGGAAAAATGTGGAGTGGCAGGAGTAGGCTCGGAAAAAAAGAAGGCGAGAAGGGAGGGGGGACAGAGATGGTTGAGAGAGACAGCTTTGAACCACGTTACTGGATACGTGTTTGTCCGGAACAGGCGAAGCCAGTGACGGCTGGCGCCGCACATCAAAAAGTCAATGAGAAAAACAGAGTACATCGGAAAGTAAAGAACAATAAAAAACAAAACAAAGACGCAATAGGCAAGTAAAAAATAAAGTGAAGAAGGTTCACGACACCAAAAAGAAAAAGAATGACAAATAATAAACAGCAGGAGGTTTAAGATTGAAGAAAAACGTGTCGGATTCAAAAGAAGGGATAAAAAAAAAGGAAGGCCTTGAGAAGTAAATGGCGCGGGAAGCATGGCTTACTAGAAAGGGAAATAGCCTGAGGGAGTGTCACCGTACGTAGATAAGAAACCGGCAGCTACAAGCAAGCAGGCTGCCGAAGGAGTAGGTAAGAAGGTGCGCCTAGGCACAATGCTGTCTCCAGAAGCTCTGCCCCCCCCCCCCCCTCGTTTTCAATCATTGTGGCAGGGTTTTTTTTTTCTTTAATGCTCGCTCTGTTGACCTGTGTGCATCCAGTGCGGGACGCCATGACATGGAACTGTAATCGCGTCAATGCGGCAGATGCTTGTATCCCGGCGGTGTTGTTGACTCAAACGTCCATCGACCTGTCCTCCTATGAATATCTCATGATGTGGGACGTACGAGCAGAAGTAACACAAACGCGAGAGAAAGTAAAACAAGCGCGAGCAGAAGTAACACAAACGCGAGCAGAAGTAACACAAGCGCAAGCACACGCAAACAAACAACAGAGCGTCACCCGTGTCTAGAGGCAGCCATTGGGCCGTCGGTGTACTCCGGCGGGCACAGCGACAATCTCCCCTAAAGCTCGAGCGCAACACGTTTTCACTGCCAACGTAGCAAATGTTTTTTTTTTCTTTCCCCAACATGCGCGCACACACGTAAGCAGTTGGTGTAAAATTTTCAACGCTCCCCTACCTGCGTGAGCGCGGTAGCGGACACGAGAGGGCGTGTTTTAAAATTTAGACCTGTAGGCTATATGTACTCGTGGAAATTGCTTGTTCTATGATTGAAGAATATCGGAGCAAAATATGTCGACTGTCACGCAGACTGAACACAAACGTACATTTTTTTTAGATGCTAAGGATTTCGTTTTCTTTTCTTTTTTTTCGGATTTCTGTAACTCAGCCGCCTAACATTTGATGCTCGTAGCCAGAAGGGCTCGATCTTTATCAAGTGTATCGTAGCTGTCGGTATACTCCACAGATCGCACTTCAAAGGATCTATCGTTCGGCAGGCCGCCTTCCTTTATTCGCAAACATGTCTCGCGTATGCTTATCAAAAAAAGTAAAGGAAGATGTGCTCATGTCATTCTTGTACCACGAATGCATTCTCAAAAGCAAATGAACGCAGACATCCAAAGGATTTTGACCAAACCGCTAACCTTCCTGGTGTATACAGCGATTTCTTTGCAAGCACTGTAGTAAGCATACACGGAACGTGTGCCGGGCACTCCAAAGCTATGATTTTCTTCTTTTTAGTGACTCACTGTGAAAAAAAAAAAATGCAGTTACGAACTTGTTTGGTGGCTGCAAAGTTTTGTGAAATGGAACGTCGTACTGGCGCGGGGGTTCTGCAAGCGATTTTTTTCTTTGTTTTTGTTCTCTAAAAATCCCTGTTAAGAGGAAGCGTGAGCTCGAGGCCAATTCCGAATGCACTATTAAATGCATGTGAAATATAACAATACTCTCCTTACAGAACCGCTAAACCAATTTGAAGTGGTGTGCGTAGTTGTACCTATTGCATGCTGCACAACTGCATAATTCCCGCACCCTTACCATAACCTTAGTCATAAACAGCTTCGCTGTAAAAGAAAATATTGCACTTAAGGAAGAACGCTGTATTCTACAAACGCTCCCAAGTAATTTTTTTAGAAAGGGCCTAAAATTGGTAAGCTTTAACAACATGCCTCAGCAAGTGCAGCTTGTAGGATCGTGGTTTCATAGCTTATTCTCCAGTCAAAGAGCTGTAAACCTGAAACTCGAGCGTTTTGTAATTTCGCTACTTTCAGAAATCTTTCAAAAGAAGGCTGAGGGTCGATGTGAAAACGTCTACTTGCTACAGTCGATAGACTGTAACACTTTCATATTAACAGCAAACATTTTCATCAAAATCGGTGCACTGGTTACAGGCCAGGAAATATTTCTTTGTTCCCGTGTTTTTACACGTACAAGCCCCTCAGGTAAAATTTCTCTTCAATATAGCAGCCGTGGTTAGTCTGTCCAATGGCGTAATCTTCCTGAGCAGGAGGTTTTTGGTTTTCCTTTACCAGCCACAAAATCTGCGTTACGATGGGGCCGAAACGTAAAAACGCTCTTGTAGCTATACATCTATCCGCAGATTAAGTTAATATAAATCAATCTTATATTCTGAGTTAATCCATAGCGTAGCGTTTACGCGACGGCGTCTCCGATACCTTGCGAGTTGCTTTCCATTTCCTTACAAAACTCGTGAACTGCATTCAATTACACTTCAATAGAAAGTATATTGAAAGCAAAAAAAACTCAGCAGAAACGTTATGGGGCTTCGGTAATGACATTTGCAGGGGTAAAACTGCATTGTTTCATCATTAGCTTTCATTATCGCGTCCACGGCATATTGTCCCGATTGGGATTCTTCGTCTGGAAGACGATGTCACCTGACATTTAAGAAAGACACGTTGGTCCCCATAGCATTTTATCCCGTGTCCGTAATGTCCGAGCCGTGATGATATAGTCGTCGTTTATCAAAACTGACGACAGCTTTAGATGGAAGCTTTTAAAGCGAAGCCTTACCTATTGTAGCAAATATGAGCAATGTACGCAAAGAATTCACTCAGGTAAAGTACATGACTCTTTTCTCTACTGAGACGTGTGCTTTGTGCCACACAAGCATCGCTGACTGTGCATTATTGTGCTACGTACTAACTATCTACGCGACTGGACCACTACTGCCGTATCAAGCGAGTGTCGAAACAAACGTTGATTTTCTTTCTGAGGCAGAAGCGAGTATTTTTAAGCGACAACAAAGCTTGCAACACCATTGATGTGAACTTCAGTAGAGCGTTACTCATTCTGGACGTCTTAGAATAACGAAATAATGTTTATTCGGATATGTCTGCCGCAATTTGGCGTTTTCTGAATGGTTTCCTTTTTATTTTGTTTAACTCGGTGCATTTTTAACATCTTCACGCTGTAGCCGGGACTTCCTTTTTTTATTAACTCGTATGCTCAAAAAGATACTACGTGCCGTATTCATAGGCAAGATAATTCACGTGGACTCTCCACCCCCCCCCCCCCCCCCCCCCGCCCTTCTAGCATCGTGCGTGATGGCTAACTGTCACAAGTGCTACACTATACACCCTTGAAAAAAATCCTACATCACATTCAATTACATTTCAACTGAAACTCAATCACGTCGATTTTTTTTTGCGTGTGCTTTATTTTTCTTGTTTATTTGTTGTAACCAGTGTATCTGGGGCCAAGCGGTTGTCCTTCTCATATTTCTACAATAAAAAAAAAACAAAAAACAACGGATTGCACAGATGCATGAAATTGTCTTTCCTTTTCTTTGTCTGTTCGATTACATATCAGTCCACCGCGTGAGCTCAGATACGTCTCTTCCTCGGCTGATCACGCTCGGGTAAATAAATAAAGAATGTCAGAATAAAGAACGCCGATAGATTCGCTCTTGTAAACAGGGCATTTGTTTTCCCTCCGAGATATTTCGTGTCGCTAAGACGCGGAAGAGCGGGACTGCCGCTGCCGGAACAGTGCACTTCAACAAATTGGCATTTTCGATCCATATTTTCGTTCGCCACTTAGAGAACGTCGTCGCCTGTGTCTTCCGGTGCCATGGGTTCAGCGCATTCGCTGTTTACGATACTGCCGTAAGGATTTTCCACGAGAAGAGTATATAAAAACAGGTTTTATTCGAGCGCGGGAGAGCGTTAGCAGGAGCGGACGCACGAAAAGAAACGGCGGACGCGGAGAAGACAGTGTATAAACACGACATTGGCCGATGTTTGGTAACGTTCGACGCTGCTGCTGTGGCTGTTCTTGTTGATGTTGAAGTTGTTGATCGTGTTGCAGTTGTTGATGATGATGATGATTTTAATCTTGCGGGCTGCTGTTGTTGACGTTTATTATGTTGTGGTTAAGGTTGATGTTTCGTTGATATTGATGACGGTGTAATTGAGGTTGATGTTTTGTTGTTGTCGTTGTTGTTGTCGTCGTCGTCCTTGTTGTTGTTGTCAAATAGAATGCACCAAAATGAAAGTTCGGCCTATTTGAAATTTCCGGATGCTCTACTCTGAAACGAAGAAAAAGGAGAAAGCAAGGAAGACCGAAACCCACATCAAGCTGCGCCTTTAAGAAACAACAAATGAACAAAAGTAGAAAGCTTTGCTTCGAAAGCGCTATGTTTCTGGGCGCAGATTATCCATGCGCGACGTTCAATATCACGAAAGTCGTAGTGTACAATATACGTACTTGAAGTTAGCGCGGACAACGCCGGCAATGCGATAGGCAGGGCGCAGGACGTAGTTTTGCGCGTTTCCGTCCTTTTCCGCAGCGGTTTTGATTACAACGTGTATCCATTCTAACTGTCCCAACTGTTCATGTTACAATACGCATTGGTAAACGCGCACGCCGGATAAACTTGCCCGGCAAAACAGTGCGCGAAATGTGGCTCCACTATTATAGGTACTTCTAGCGCCCTATCGGAATCTATTTCGGTGGTTTTACGTGCCATATAATCACAATAGGGCACTCCTGATTGATTGGGACCATCTGGCGTTCTTTGACGCACACCTGAATTGAAAATAGACGATTAATTTTCTGCATTTCGACCCTATCGAAATACGGCTGCCGTGGCCGGGATCGAACCTGCGACCTCGAGTTAAGCAGCGTAAGGCCTCATCCACAGGGCTACCGCGGCGGGTTGTCTCACCATTATTGGGGGCGAGCTCCACCAGTGGAAAAGCTAGCGCCACAGTCGGCGTGACGTGGCATGAAGGATCACGAAGAAACAGCGGCCGCGTCGGCTGCTTCGGAAGCGCCGAAGCGAGCTGAAAACGAAAGTTTAAAGTGCCACCTGCGCCGCGGTTCTGATTAAGTGGTGAGGCTTTTCCACGTTGGGTGTCTGCTTGACAAAATTTGAAAGTACTATAATAGGTAGGTCGCTGCCTTTGGAGGCGTGCAGCATGGTAGGCTACTGCTCGGTGCCGCAGTGCCGGATGTACGCAACGGAGTCCGGTGTCAGCCTCATTCACACGTAGCCGCAGGACAATGAGCTGCGTGAAGCTTGGCTCGCGATACCTTGAACCGGCAGACAGCCATCGGTTACAATTCGGGTATGCAGCAAGCACAAACGCGAGGACTACTTCTGCTACGGCGCGGGGACTGCGCGATGATCGGTGAGTAGCAGAAAACACTCACTGAGACGCTCGACCGCGCCCGCTGCCCGGCTAATAGGATGATGGTTTGGTCTATGAATTGGTTTTCTAGATACTGGAACGGAAAGGGGGCGGTAAGACGCACATTAAAAAAAGAAAAGGCATGGCATATGGTCATGTTTGTGTTATGGAGTAATGCACTGGATTACATAAAACAAGCAGAGGGAAATCGCATGCTTAGAAGACCGATAAACATACAGTGCGACGCAACTTGAGAAATAATATTGAAATGTCCAAGAATTTCGAAGACAAAAAAAGATTGAATCGTCGCGAAGGAACATCCCAGTCGCCGTAGCTAGGCGTCGAGGTCTCTATAACGGAATTATTTTTGAACAGTTCTGATGGCGTCTACGCAACAATGGATGCTACTGTACTGTCATATGCTCATATGCTGCGGCCTAAAGCTCACGGCATGGTGCGAAAACGCGCTCACAGCGAAAGCAAACATTGTGCGTGGACATGCATGCAAACTTGCAGTCGGTCGTTGCGAACCCGTGCGATCGCTGGATTGAGGCTCCATTCTGTTATGCCCCATTTGGTTATACAGACAGCCCACTATAAGAACATATTTCACATAGTTTAGTCCCAGCGTTTGGCCACCTTTCACGCAAGAAGCCGGTTCGGGAGACTCCATCGCGGCGACCGCACGCAGTGGTGTTCACTGTACGTATTCGGTAAAGAGATAGCGTCTGTAAACGATTCTGTGCTTTCAGTTTGCCCAAGATTATTATATCGACAGTCAAAAACTTCCCTCGTTTTGAGAGTACCTATATAGATGTCCAGGAGGGCTGCCGTGTGGTGTTCTTACTGAGCGCAGTAAGCGAAACCTATGAGAAGCACGCCACGTGATCCCTCATACTACGCAAGTGAGGCACTTCCGACAGATGGCGACTCCGAAACTCCTCGCCGCCAATAGCCCGGTCATTCAAGGCATCTCTCTCCACTCCTCTCCTCTCCTCTCACTCAAGTGCGTTCACTCACAGCCACGCTGTGCTCCAGAGAATACACATCAGTAGGGTAGGGTCAACGATGGTGCAACTGGAGAAGCTTTGAGGCAGCATGATTCAGGCTTCTCCGTTTCACTCATCGGCAATACATCCGCATTTAAAATGTACTGATAATAGTAAAATAAAGAAAGTCGCAGTTTCGCCCGAAAGGTGAAGCATCGATCGCGATAGCAAATTAGTGGACCGCTATACCAAGTGAGCATGGCAGCTTTATCGGACGTATAAACTTGCAAATATAGGCTTAATAAGTAAATTAACAGGTATAGTGTCACGCGCACAAGTACAAGCAAGGATGGACTCGTCTCACTGGATGACCGCGGAAACTCGCTGCCCAAAACGCTGGAGTGAAGAAGCGCTGCAGCAGCAGCGAGCGAATCCACCTTCGCGCAGCCTCTCGCATGAACGCTAACTAAGCCGCGACAACACAGCGCATGGCGGACTCTGGATGCAGCAATCCGGAGAACGCCCCCCGCCCCCCCCCCCACCTTTCCTACCCTCACCACGCAGCCTTGCCCGCGACGGAAGGCGGCGCGCTTTCTCCGCGTTTTCCTCCATTGTGTGTGCGAAATTGAGCAGCTTCAACTCGCACATACAGCATACGGTGCGCGGAGACAATTTTAACGCCCTTGTACTTTGTATGGAACCTCACGGCGACGCCGACGGAGACGGCAGAAATTCGCCTGGACTGTCCATATAATTGCCATCGCAGTAATAAGCTTTATTAACTAACACTTCACAAAGCGCAAGGAGTAGCGTATACTTCCAAAAGGGAAGGCGAAAGAAAGAGACAGAATGCGCGACGGTGAACACGAGCGCATTAGTAGATTTGACTGCAGCGCACCCAAGAGTGAGTGCGTTGACCAGTCGTTGTTGAGATAATTAACAAACACAGACGCACAAACTCTCTCACACGCATTTCGGCGTGTCATCTGTTTCGTCGTACAGGTATATCTCATTACCAAATCAGTCCATTAAGAAGCTGCACAGGTCACGCCCACCATTCCTTCATCTTGCGAGAAAGCCCTCGTCATTAGCAGTCCACCCGCAGCGTCATCAACGGAGCCGCTGCTCCTCTCCCTCTCCCTTCCTCCTCCTTCCACTCTCTCACTCTAAATTCCTCCTTTCTTATCTTGTTCTAAACGCGAGGCCGCGCAGTCAGCGCCGCGGCTTTCACCAGGCTGGAGGCACTAGGCCTTTCCACGCGGACACCATTAACGACCAATGCCGGCGCGGAGAGTTAATTCATTGGCAAGCGGTGCCTGCAGCCGCCGGCGCCGCCTTCGTACGACTCGCTATACTTACCAGACGACATGCCGCTGGGCGTTGCCGCCCCATCCTCGCCTCTCTCCCCCCCGCACACACACACTGCCTCGTGCAAAACAGTCTCTCGACTTCGGCATGCGTAAGACGACGAAGCGACTGGAGTTGCCAGCGCGGGCATCCTTAAATGCTAATTATTCTTTGGCTCATACCAGGCACTTTGCGACAGGTCAGTACGAATATTCCTACGCTGCGTCGTTTGAGGTATTTTCGGAAAGCAAAATGGTGGCGTGAATGAACATCGGCTTCCAGTGACATATTGTGCGTGTTACGAACGTTAGCAATCCCTAATACATAAATAAACTAATAAGCAAGGTTCGTAATGAGCTTTAGCTAATAGCTCATCAGTCGGAGATAAAGACGTACGTCGTAAAGTTAAACACTACGATAGTCATGTTGCAAAAAAAAAAAAGAAATCTCGCTTAATCTTCATTACTATGCCGTTCATAATCGCATAAGCTCTTATGAAACATAGCGTAATGTCACATTACTTCTTTCAACTTTTTAAAGCCTTTTTGTTAAATACAAGTGACTGCTCTGCATGGCAGCGAAGTGCAAGGTTTCACTTCACCTATCATCATTCTTCATTCCGACAATTCAACGTTGCAGAGAACCCGGTGCCTTAACGTACTTGTTCCCAACATTTGCAAGTCCACAATCACTACATCAACCATATTGTTTTCCCCGGTAAATGATGAAGCCATGAGAAAATAGGCCACCCAAGAGCCGGCTATTACGATCGTCAAAAATAAACTGCATCCACTAACCGATGCATAACAAAAATGCAAAGAAAAGTAACAACAAATACAGCGGAGTGTCAGAGCATCACTTAACTCCGTCAAAGCCCTGCTATATAACATACAGCACGCTGGATCGTCAGCGACTTACAATGTAAACTCTCAGCAATCACTCTGACCGCAGAGACTGTTGCATGCACAGCACGCTTTCTTCCCTCCCCGCTTCCGCCGCTGTCGGACCTCCTAAAGATATAGAGCCAGTTGCAGATTAAACGAAGTCTGGGTAACCTTCTAAGCCGCGTTTGATGACTTCATTTCTGTATAGGATAATGGTGCGCGTTACGCAAAGGGAACTGGGCAGACTTGCGCAACCGCGCATCGATAAGGCTGCAGTCACTGGCGGCCGCCTCTTGCGACGAAGTCGACAACGCCGCTGGTCACGATGGAGGTGAACGATAGGCTTGCTCAGCTTCTTCACGAACGTTGCCCGCTACGAGAAGTAATCAACAGGGTGTAAAGTGGGCAAAACAAAGCTATCCTGGACACACGGTTTAAAAGCAATACTGTTTCCTGGGTTCAGAATTTTATTTCCATAGTTCGAAACTGTGTATAATTGCAACGTGGGACATATAGGAAGAGGTCCCGCTGTCATTGACTGCATTGGGACCTTCTGGCTGAAATATACAAGCACGTTATAAGTAATACGGTAGAAACTAGGCTTAAGCGCTGATCGGAAAATGGAATGCAAATAGTATCAAAATAAGCGCACACACACAAAATAATCCGCCGTGGCCTCTGCACTTCTTACGAGTTGCGAATGCGAAAGAATTATTGTCCAATTTTTTATTTATTTTGTTTGTTTATTTCTACAATACTGCGGAGAAGAAGTCCAAGCAGGGCGAGCAACATACAAAGGTGATATACACAGAAGAACAAGATGAAACAAGTGTATAACGCGTTTTTCACACAAATTGTTTGGTCGTAAGGTAGACGATTAAGAAAAATTTTAACTTGATTACAATACAACTATAATAATACACGAACTAACAAGATTATTTACACAAATGATATACAGCTCACGGGCGCTGGGGGTATGCTTCAGTTAGATTATTTCAGTCATCTATTGTTTGTGAAAAAGAAAGAGTAACGAAAAGTGTCAATCCTTGCGAAAATAGGTGTTAGAGAATGAGAGTAGGGGTGTAGAGTGGGTCTGCTTATCAGCGGTGATACGTATTTTGCAGGGTCTAAGGATATGCTATGATTAATTAGGTTTGAAAGAAACTCTAGTCGTCTTTTCTTTCTTCGAATTTGTAATAGTTCAATGCCGTTATCGGTTAGTAATGCAGTGGGGGAGTCGGTAGCCTTAAATTTACTGTAAATAAATCGTACTGCTTTTCTTTGAATTCTTTCTAGGTTCTTAATGTTAATTCTTGTGTGAGGGTCCCAAACTATGCAAGCATACTCAAGTTTTGGCCTCAATTGAACGCGATCCTTCGAGTTTTGCGCTACGAGTAATGTTTTCGAGCTTTGCTGGCCGGTATGTTATCGAGTTCTGCGATTAAATTGATGCGAACGTTCTTCTTTCTTTTTTTTTCTACACATTCTACGTAACCATATTGGCTGTAGACCGGAATCATGTGAACGATATTGCTGAGGAATCAACTGCACTTATTTTCACTCGCGGGATCGAATCCCGGCCACGGCGGCCGCATTTCGATGGGGGCGAAATGTGAAAACACCCGTGTGCTTAGATTTAGGTGCACGTTAAAGAACCCCAGGTGGTCGAAATTTCCGGAGTCCTCCACTACGGCGTGCCTCATAATCAGAAAGTGGTTTTGGCACGTAAAACCCCGTAATCTAAATCTTATTTTCACGCACTGCGTTCGCTAATGTCTATGAGGAGGGTCAAGCTGGCGATGCCTTCTTCGCTGGCCACGGCGTCTTCATTCCCATTCAGCTCGTCCGCTGCCTACCTCTTCGCTCGTTTCGATACCTTCTCCCGCTCGCTTACTTCGTCTGCGGTGTACAGGCGTGGATGACCACGTTTCACCTACTCTCAGGTTGCGGCCGGTGACGATGTAGATGCTTCGTACTCCGTAGCAATACCTGCTACCCGAGCCAGCAAGCAACAGCAGCAGCCTGTGGTCCCAACGCAGAGTGCCACCAACGTATCGCGTGACGAGAGACCGAGGAAGCAGCAGCGGAAATCATGGCAACAAAGCCCAGTGTGGGTGAGAGAGAGGCACGCCGCGGCGATGCCCTCTCTCGTCGCACAACACATGGTGCGCTATCTCCGCAGCAGGTGCTCCGCTTGGCCCGCTCTGCTCCGTCAAAGTACGCTCGTGATGTGGCGTGCTCATGACGTGGTGAACTCGTGACCCAGCGTCGCAGCCAATCGGAATTTAGGAGCCGTTTCGCTGCTACAGACGTCGGCTTTTTCGCTCAAGAAGCCGTTTGATGCTTTCGCATCAATAACTCTCATGCAGAAATAAATATGCTGCTGCTAACTGAGAAGGTTAAGTGCGAAAAGCAAATCAATAACGAGTACCTTAAGTATTGACACGTGTACTTGTCTCTATCGGGCGACAAGTTTTGCCGCCGAACAAATGTTATCGCACAGCGCGGGACGCGCCTGCATGTATCCGAAGTTTCTGGAAAGTTATCGATGCTTCTACCCGCTGTCTGTTGTCGCCGAACGTTGTGTTATCTGATTTCATCGCTTGACACGAATGGTGTAGAACATTTTAGAAGGCATGCGGGTCCCAACGTTTAATCTGGAACATTCGATGATTGCTGTATAAAAGCCGTCGCGCTTGACCCGCTGATCAGATTTTCGACGATCGCCGAGCGTGTTCGCCGCTATCGTTGTGCTATAAGTGTAGCCTGTTTTGTGGGCACAGGTTCGCCCAATAAAAGTTAGTTTTGTCGTTCACAGTACTGCAACTGTGTTATTCAACGTCACGACCACGTGACATCTGGTGGAGGTGCTTGTGCGTTCATGTACCGAACGCCCCCGCAAAGCCGCGATCCAAGCCCGAAGCCCGAGGACAAAACCAACGTCGCCCAAGACCAGCGAGCTAGCCGCCGGCTGCAAGGACTGCCCCCAGAGCACGGACTCCTACCTGAGACGTGCAGGAAGATTGCCACCAAGTCCTCCCCAATGGCAGCCCCAGCATCCCCCGTCGTGCTGCAGCAGCCCAGGGAGCCCCCCACGTTCCGCGGTTCAACATTCGAGGACCCGGAAACCTGGCTCGAGACGTACGAGAGGGTCGCTGCATTTAACAGCTGGAACAGCGACGACAAACTGCGACATGTCTTCTTCGCATTGGAAGACGCTGCCAGGACGTGGTTCGAGAACAGAGAAGCCACGTTAACGACCTGGGACCTTTTCCGAAGTGGCTTCCTGCAGACATTCACAAGCGTCGTACGCCGAGAACGAGCCCAAGCACTACTGGAAACCCGAGTGCAGCTGCCCAACGAGACCACCGCGATTTTTACAGAAGAAATGAGCCGCCTATTCCGCCACGCCGACCCGGAAATGTCCGAGGAAAAGAAAGTCCGGCTACTAATGCGTGGTGTTAAGGAGGAACTTTTCGCCGGTATGGTACGAAACCCACCGAAGACTGTCGACGAGTTTCTTCGCGAGGCCACTAGCATCGAGAAGACACTCGAGATGCGAAACCGGCAATTCGACCGCCGCACCAACGCTACCCCGCACAAAGTACCCCGCAAAGTACCCCGCACCAAGGTGCGGGGTACTTTGCGATGGCAGCTGTTTTCTGGGGGTCGGGGCGTACTCCGGATTTACTGATGACGTGGCCTAGGAACAAAAGCTCGTCGTAAGCGAAGCGGCATTTTTCTGGCTTCAGAGTGAGCCCTGATGACTTGATGGCCTCTAGTACTGTGGCAAGCCGCCTAAGGTGATCGTCGAAATTTCCGGCGAATACAACGACGTCATCCAAGTATACGAGACAGGTCTGCCACTTCAATCCTGCTAAAACCGTGTCCATCACGCGCTGGAACGTTGCAGGCGCCGAGCACAGTCCGAATGGCATAACCTTGAACTCGTAGAGGCCGTCTGGGGTGATGAAGGCGGTCTTTTCGCGATCTCTTTCGTCGACTTCTATTTGCCAATAGCCAGACTTTAGGTCCATGGACGAGAAGTATTTAGCGTTGCAGAGCCGATCCAAGGCGTCGTCTATCCGTGGGAGGGGGTATACGTCCTTCTTCGTGATCTTGTTCAGACGACGATAATCGACGCAGAAACGTAGGGTTCCGTCCTTTTTCTTTACCAGAACAACAGGGGATGCCCACGGGCTTTTCGACGGCTGGATGATGTCGTCGCGCAGCATTTCGTCGACTTGTTCTCTTATAGCTTCACGTTCTCGCGCCGAAACTCGGTAAGGGCTCTGACGGAGTGGGCGAGCGCATTCCTCGGTGATTATGCGATGCTTGGCGACTGGTGTTTGACGAAGCCTCGATGACGTCGAAAAGCAGCTTTTGTATCGTCGGAGCAGACTTCTGAGCTGCTGTTGCTTAATCATAGGGAGATTTGGATTAATGTCGTAGTCTGGTTCGGGAACCATGGTCGTCGGGGTAGATGCGGCGGAATCCGAGAGGACAAACGCATTACTTGTTTCCAGAATTTCCTCGATGTACGCGATCGTCGTGCCCTTGTTGATGTGCTTGAACTCCTGGCTGAAGTTTGTCAGCAACACTTCAGTTTTCCCTCCATGCAGTCGAGCGATCCCTCTTGCGACGCAAATTTCATGGTCTAGCAGTAGACGTTGGTCGCCTTCGATGACGCCTTCTACGTCAGCGGGTGTTTCGGTGCTGACCGAAATAACGATGCTGCAGCGAGGCGGGACGCTCACTTGATCTTCGAGCACACTCAAGGCGTGGTGACTACGAGGGTTCTCCGGCGGCATTGCTTTATCTTCCGACAGCGTTACTGACTTCGACTTCAGGTTGATGATTGCGCCGTGTTGGTCCAGGAAGTCCATACCGAGAATGACGTCTCGTGAACACTGTTGGAGGATAACGAAGGTGGCAGGGTAAGTCCGGTCATGAATGGTTATTCTTGCCGTGCAGATCCCAGTCGGCGTGATGAGGTGTCCTCCAGCGGTGCGAATCTGAGGGCCTTCCCATGCGGTCTTAACTTTCTTCAACTGGGCGGCGATGTGTCCACTCATTACGGAGTAATCGGCCCCTGTGTCGACTAAGGCGGTGACTGCGTGGCCGTCGAGAAGCACGTCGAGGTCGGTGGCTCTTTGTCTTGCATTACAGTTCGGTCTTGGCGTCGGATCACGACTGCGTCGCGTTGACTTGTGGCTGGTATGTGACGTCGTCAGGTCGTCTTTCGTCGTCGCATTCTTTCCTTCCAGACTTCGTCGGGACGGCGGCGTGTCGTTATGTCGTCGAGGTAGTTTCTTCGGCGTCTTCGTCGGCGGCGGAGGATCTTCGACAGTTCGACGGACAGCAACCGCACCTCCATCGGTTGCTGCTTTTAGTTTTCCGGATATGGGCTCGCTGACCGGCCCCGAGCTGGGCCAGTGTATGGTCGGCGCTGCGGCGACAGGTAGCGGCCTGGTGATGGTGAACGCGACGGTCGTCGAGAACTCCACTGAGTAGCCGCGAGGTAGTCAGCGATATCGCGAGGGCGTTCACCTTGCTGCGGGCGCGGTGCGTTGACGGCGAAACCTCGCAGTCCCATTTCCCGGTATGGACATCGTCGGTAGACGTGACCCGCTTCCCCGCAGTGGTAGCAGAGCGGGCGGTGGTCAGGAGCGCGCCAAACGTCGGTCTTCCTCGGGTAGCTCCGCTGGGCGACGGGTGGGCGCGCTGTCGGCGGCGGCGGCGCTGGTCGACGGAATTGCGGCGTTACAGGGCCCTGGCGCGGTCGCTGAGGAGGGCCTTGACGGCGTACGACGGCGGCGTAGGTCATCGCTTCGGGTTGGGGTTGCGGTAATTGAGGTTGCACCTCCGTAACTCCAAGCGACCGCTGAACCTCATCTTTGACGATGTCAGCGATCGAGGCCACTTGAGGCTACGCCGACGGGGACTGAGTGAGAAACTATTGCGACGCTATTTCGGACCCTACAAGGTCATCCGACGTATTGGCGCGCTGGACTATGAGGTCGTGCCAGACGGCATTTCGCATTCACAGCGACGTCGCGCACGACCTGAAGTGGTCCACGTGGTGCGTCTGAAACCATTTTACGGACGCTAACGAACTTTCTTTATTTTGCTTTATTCTTTGCTATCAGTGCTTACTTATTACTTTGATTTGTTTGCAGCATCGGGTCGATGCTTTTTAAGAGGGGGGGTATTGACACGTGTACTTGTCTCTATCGGGCGACAAGTTTTGCCGCCGAACAAATGTTATCGCACAGCGCGGGACGCGCCTGCATGTATCCGAAGTTTCTGGAAAGTTATCGATGCTTCTACCCGCTGTCTGTTGTCGCCGAACGTTGTGTTATCTGATTTCATCGCTTGACACGAATGGTGTAGAACATTTTAGAAGGCATGCGGGTCCCAACGTTTAATCTGGAACATTCGATGATTGCTGTATAAAAGCCGTCGCGCTTGACCCGCTGATCAGATTTTCGACGATCGCCGAGCGTGTTCGCCGCTATCGTTGTGCTATAAGTGTAGCCTGTTTTGTGGGCACAGGTTCGCCCAATAAAAGTTAGTTTTGTCGTTCACAGTACTGCAACTGTGTTATTCAACGTCACGACCACGTGACAGTATATAAAATAATTAGTTGCAAAACACAATATGCAAGTACATAATTTATGTAGAGGAATAACTGTAACTAAACTTGCGGGAAAGAACAAAATGAGTTCAAGAAATACATGCGCTGACTAACAGCTCTCTAATGATTTCCTTTTTCTTTCATCACGTACACGAGATCTGACGTGACTGCATTTTTTTTCTTTGTATTAGGCACCTGCATCGCAGTGGCTCTTCTTTTTTCATGCAAATAGTCTTCAATTTTCCTTTCCCGAAGCTTCCTTCACGAACTGTGAAGAACAGGCCTTTGTGCATATAGATGACTGGGGGCACTGAGTGATTGCCGCATATATAGAAGGGGTTTAGGCAAACGGGAAGTCCAAACGAAAATATGGATGGACTGACGGGGATTGACGAGGCCGGTTTTATGCTCGCTTATAGGTCAAACGAAACATAGCGAACATAGGATGTTCCTTGCTTGTCTGTGCGTGTCTTGCAGACGTAGAAGTAATGAACCACAATGCATTTGACACAATGTGTGTGTGTGTGTGTGTGTGTGTGTGTGTGTGCGTGCGTGCGCGCGCGCGTGTTTGTGTGTGTGTGTGTGCGCGTGTATTCCTATACTGTGATCCTAAGTGGTGCTTTTACAGTTCTTTTTTTCACCGTTAGCCTGTGGCCGGGCGCAGTCATAGAATGATGTCTTAGTTTTGTGGCAGTACTATATTTAGTACAGTACTGGTGCGTTCTACTCCGGCGGCTGCTGCGTATGGCGCGCCAGCACGTGCGCTATCTTGAAAGCCATCTGCGATGAGTACGGAGTCTAGGTGCGCCGAAGGCTCAAAGCTTCGTATGCGCTGTGTGTTCGCCACTTAGTTGGCGTTGAAGCGAGAGACAGCACGAAGGTCAATTCGCTCGCTACGGCTGCCGTGCTTCTTCATGCCATCATTTTGGCAGCGAGTTGCCGTGGTTAAAGCGAATGTTTACACGTCTATACGGTCGATTAAACTGCTATGCTTATGTCGTATACCTGTCTACTAATTTGGTTTTGCAATCGATGCTTCTCCTTTAGGCGAAACTTCGAGTTCTGTCATTTACTTATTTGAATACCCTTTATGCATACCTCTCAACTCTCTTTTACTTTCTCTAACGCTTAGGAATTTGTCATCATTTTATGATTTTACGAATCTTGCGGCAAGCTTTACGAAAAATGGCTATTTGCGAGAGTCTAGATTTTCGGTCTCCGTACCTCCCGTTGGAAGTTTTCCTATAGTGAAATGGCAAAAAAGGGGTGCTTGCTCTACGCAACCAGATAAAGACAAATTCCTGAAGCAGGCGAAATATGCAACAGCAAAGTCACGAAATTACTGATTGTTATATAAAAAAACGCAATGCATTGCTTGTCAGCTTCGGTTGCTCTAACTTTCCTGCCTCGGCCGCATCTTGCGCGCTGCGTCTGAAGCTAAATCATCTTCTTTGTCGCCCCCGTCCCCTCCTGCTCTTGTGCTAGAGGGACTTTATGGAATTTCAATGTTCGTACGTTGGCAGGCGTCCTTGAAGGTCCAAAGGGGCGACCGAATGGACGCGGGGCGGAAGATCAAAAGTACACACTTACAGTACACAGTAGCGATGGATGGCAGCTTTAAACACAGAAAGATTAATCACCATGGTGGTGGGCGGGTGGTTCCAATCAGTCTCTGTAATCGGGAGGAACGAGTAGAAAAAATATATTTAAAAAATGCATGGCTACTTTTTTGCTGTGGTCGGCACGTGATGAAACCCACGATGGCTAACAAAGTAGTTCATTTCTCAGTTCTTGATTGTAAATTTCTTTTAGAAATAACAACACACGGGAAACTTTCCGGCATCTAGAGAAGGCTCGGAATGTGTATGAAAATTCTTTCATAGATGACACCCTTTAAAGCAGAGAATAATTGAATTAGAATTGAAATTACACAACTTGAGTCTCACACCGCATATGCATGTACGAGCTTACACTTTACAAGTGTTTTGCATAGTGTTGTTTGCTTTAGCGATGATGGTGCTCTCGAGGAGTTCCTACGTATGCAACGTAAAGATTCTGTCAGCATTACGGACTACATCAATAATGTTCGTTGGGCCTGAGGCGCCGGCATGAAACCGCCGAATATTTATCGAGTTCCCACTGCTGTTCGCATATCGGTGTTCATAATCACAAACATTGCAAAAGCTTCCACGTCGCATATGGCGACAATAAAGACGATTGCATGCATCGCAATAAGCTTCGTTACACCCGTATTTGACCGGCTTCACGAAGATTTACATAGATTCCAGTTGGATCCGCGTAATTCTTTATTATATATTTCCCCACATTGGTGAGACCCAATGTGAGGTGAGGAGGTAGCCTGTCGACGTGGCAACGCGGACAACACGACGCGGCAAGGCGTGTCGACAGAGTAACGGACGCGGCGAGTTTAGAGCTCCGATACCCTAACATCTGTTACAGTACAAAAACGACGGCGTTGCGGTAAATTAGGAGCACGTACCAAGTACCCGCACGCAAAGAGAAGTACGACGCCAAATACAGCGGCAAAGTGGGCTATTATTCGCCCGTTTCACATACCCGTGTATTTAACCCAATGCAAACCGGCGCGAGCACGCGCTCTTGCACACAAGTGCACACTCTCTCTCTCTATCTTTCTCTCTCTCTCTCTGGCATGCGCGCTGTATTCAGCAAGACAGCAAAAGCAGCCGCTGTCACCTATATCAGGAGAGGGTTCGCAAGAGGAAAAAAAACCTTCGCTTTAATATGTAGGGCACGTAAAAGAGTGCCTCTATGAAAAGCTACGCATCAGAAGTGAGCAAACTCAGCCGCTGGAAATTGGATCCTCAGTAGAAACTGGGCACTTCGTACTTCGCTTCCGAAGCTTTCGATTTCTTTCACCACCGCACCGGGGCTTCAAAGCCGCAGAATTAGTTGGGAAATACACGTGGACGCTTTATTGTGCGCCGGTTTTTAGCGAGGTGATTCCGGGTAAACGAAACGCAGACGAGCGATACGAACCGCGCCATAATAGAATCAAAGAAAGAACCACTGGGACCAAGTTAGTCCGATCCTGTGCCTTATTTCGTTGCGTACTTACCTTGGATTAGGTAAGGCTATCATCTTCGCCGTTTGTTACTGTTTCATTTAATTCTTTTTTGGAGCGTTGCAGAAGTCTAATTAAAGCCTAAATTTGGCGAAAACGGAAAGAAATATACAGCAAACATTCTACTAATTTCAGGAGGACTCTTTCGTGTTGCTTACGCTTTTTTATGCTTCGCACGGTATTGACTGGGTTCAGCATAAGTAGAAAGTACTTATGCCTGTTCCAGGTTATGCTTTTTACCCTACGTCGCGCCTCATATGCATATAATTACTACTTTAGGTGGATCTTTTTGTATGTAGTGTTTGTACTATTGTGAAGAAGTGCAAGATTATATATATAAATTTCTGTCACTTTCGCGTTTCTGTTTGTTGCTACAATGCCAAGGGGGCGGTGGCGACGGATACCAGTCGTTTCAGCAGCCAAACTTTCCATGTCCTTGCATTTAATAAACAACACCAACAGAAGCTCTATGCATTTTATCGGGACAGTTTAAATCAAAATCTACACGTAGAAAGGCAACAAAATATTTCACGTCAAGTAAAAGATCTTATTCTAAAAGCGGTGTTTGCACATGGCGTATGCAAGAAAGAGAGAAAATGATGCGTAGAAAGGCTGCGAGGTTTACCAGATGAAGTTCCGGTTGGCTACCCTGCACGGGGGTAATGGTGAAGGGGGGATAAAAAGAGAAAGAGAGCAGAAGGGGGAGATAGAAAGGAATAGAGATGAGCACGACCAAACCGCGTACACTACAGAGCGGTAGGGGGCTGCGTTCATACTGTCTGTCATGAAGCCCCGTAGACCGCAGGAACCTTAATAGCACGAGTACCTTGCCGACACAGCTGGCCAGTGGTATCGGACGGTAAGGTGACAATTCCAGTGGAGACTTGCCAGGCTTGAGGAGTGGAACAAGGTGACTGGAATGATTTCCACGTGGTAGAAACCAGGCCATCACGCCATGATGCGTTGTATAGGCGAAGAAGTGCATCTCTGGCCGCTTGACCAAGGTTTGCAAGTGCAGAGTATGTGATGTCATCGGGTCCTGGTGTCGAAGATCGTCTGCACCCAGCAGATGCGGCCTCCAGTTCTTCAATGGAGAAAGGAGCATCCACACGATGATCTCTGGAGCAAGGGGGGAATATAGTAGGAATATGTGCGCGAGGTGAATAGGTGAACGTCGGACCCGCGATCCTCGCGCAGTAATCTTCGGCTACGTCGACTTCTCGGCGTCCTTGATGGAGGGCTAGAAATTTAAATGGCCGGCGCTGTTGAGGATCTGTTCGAAGTCCGCGGACTGTTCTCCAGACAACTGACTGAGGTTTACGCGGGTCGAGAGACTCACAAAAGAATTTGCAGCGTTGATTTTGCAGCACACCAAGACGGCGTTGAATATTTTTTGAGTACGTCTGGCCTCTCTAAGGTCGTGAAGCAATTTAGTCCGTCTGTACCGTCTCTCCGCTCGCCGGCAGATTGCACGGAGGCTCTGTATTTCCGCATCAAAATCTGTGTATTTCTCCAATGGCCGAAATGAACGCATAGCATCCTGCATAGCCTTGGCGATCTGAGTTTCTAGTGGGGACGAAAAGCATTCGTTGCATGCATCTTCCATAAGTGATTTAAACACTGGCCAATGTATTGTTTGTTTAAAATTGGATGGGACGGATTTGGTTAGGCCTTTATTCTTCAGGTTGGTAGGGATGTGGTCGCTTCCGTAAGTTTCCTACAGAAACCCGTCCGGTTCTCAGGCTAAGAACCTTATGTGTCATCGACTTGTAATGAAATTAGCAAGGTGATCATCTACATACGGTGTCAACTGACTTAGATTGTACAACCAGTGCTGCCACGTTACAGTAATCAGTATGTCTCTTTCACCGTGAAAAGCGCCAACTTTCATTTACTCTAGTAAGCGCTTACATTTCTTCATCATGTCGTTTCGACAGAGAGAGACTGAGTGGCATTATAGATGCGGCTCCTGGTCCATGGATTGTTGTTAGGGACTTTAACGCACATCACTTATTTTAGGGAAGCGTCAAGGTAAATTCTAAAGGAAGAAACCTTGTTTCGTTTGCCTGTGACCATGAACTTTGCTGCCTAAACGATGGCAGTCTCACGTTTCTGCGTGGCCGGACGTACAGTAGCTGGTTAGGCTTAGCTTTGTCTCGCAATGCCTCACTCGCCGCATCCTTTGGTTCACAGATGGCGTATGCAAATTGTCGCAGAAACCACTAAATATGATAGTAATAGTAAGCGAACAGCTTATGCGGACCACATACCTGCTTTATTCGACGCCGCGTTTGTTAATTTATTTTCACTACGCACGCCTTGTGGCAAATCACACCACTTAAAACAAAAAATCTGGGGAACGCAATAACAAAATTTCTAACGTATACTGCTGAGCTGGAAAACGGTGTTCGGTAATGGCGGCTCCAATTATCGCTGTCACGTTTTGATAGACAGCATGACAACGTGACACTGACACCGTCAGTGTCACGTTGTCATCCCCATCCTTGTCACAACGGCATGACAACGATGGGGTTATGATGACGTCGCGAAGACTACAGCAGCATTACCGAGACGGCATTACCTAACTACAACAGGATCACGACAGTATGGCGATGACATTGACGCGACGACAGCGAAATGACGACGGCGTGACAATGACGGCATGACAATGACAGGATAACAATGGCGGTGCACCTGAGCTTTTTTTTTATCCTTTCCTTCACTCTGCAATGAAAGGACGTTCATCCGACCATTCATATTAGATATCTAACGGGATATAAAAGGATTTGAGAACAAACGTGGATATTACTGCAAAAGCAAAAGACTGTCCAGCAAAGCCGAAGTCTTTGACATAATCGCTCATAAATGCGCACTCCAGCATACAATATCCACTTACGTACTCGCACTGGAAAAAAAATGCAAAGATTGTCTGCGCACCGGATACGGTAATGAGTTGTGTACCTTTTAGCAAAAATAAATATAAAATTTTGTTCTGTTTTTATTGCGTCCTGCTGCCTTCAATAGAATTTTTATTGAAATGCACTCGAGTATTGTGAATGACTTTTTCTAGAGTCGGCGACAACCTAAGAATTACAAAGAAGGTCCGCCCGTAAAACTGCAGCTCACCTGTTCTACCCCTCTGAAAGAAAGCTGAACCAACTGGAGTTCGCTTACAGTTTAACGAATTTGGCGATCTAATGTAAATGTAGCCTAATCGGTAATTAAAAGGTAGTTGTTTGAAGGTTACGTATTACCTTTGGCTGAGCAGGGACCTCGAAATCTCTTATATAAGATGTGCCTAGGCATACAGAGTTCTTCTTGAAGCCAGTGACACAAAGACATATCTTTACGGTGAAAACAGTTGCTTCAAACACGCGCAACCGCTTGACGTCAGGTAAAAAGGCGAATCTAATTGACTGGCATATATATGCAAATTTTGTTGCAGTTAATCTACATAATAAGCTTGTAATTCTTAGGTTGTCGCCAAATGTAGGAGCGTGGCGATGTGGGCAATCTCCGTAAGAAAAAAATTTTAATGTGTTTACATTGCCTCAAATTTTTACTTTCTCATTGAACGCGTTGCATAAAAAAACCTCTTGCTTCTTCTATAATAAGCACGTTCCTGTTTGTGTAAGTAATCGCTCAACATGTCATTCCAAGGATTGCCACGCTGTATTCTATAAATGTCACTCGAAGCGCCCTAATGATGCGTGAAACAAGTGTCCATGCCTTAATCCGTGCGGCTTATATAGCTCCAAGTCACGTGGTGAATGAGCAATAAGAACAACAAAAAACACTATGGCCTTTCAATAATTGCTTTTACTCATCCGCTTAATCCGGAACTCAGACTCCTTCTTTCGTTTGTTCCGATAATACTCCTCGTGTCTTTTTTTTTGGCAATCGATCCGCTTCTTCTTGCCGCCTTCGACAACGCGAGTATTGCGCATTGCAGCCATGCGCGCTGCTTTCCCCCCCAAGATCCCAAACCTTGATCCGCTTAGCCTACGAGCTGCTCGCCAGGTAAAGAAGCTATGACTGCGGCCTTGAATGCAGGGGCAACGCAGCGGTTGCGAGACACTCCCCGTAATCCAATAAGCCGACGACCAAAGAAAAAAACTCACGGCTCGCGAAGAAATGGAGGTTACCCTGCAATCGAGTTACCTGCGGTGCGCACCGGGGCTCTGTTAAATTAGGCGGTCGGAAGGCTGTGCCCAGATGGGAGTAACGCATTAGGCGTTCGGCTATGTAGCGTCAAGCCTGTAGCGTGCACAGTCTATACGAAAACGAGAACTTCGGACGAGGAGTGCCCTGTCAGTTTTCCTATTACTGAGAGCGTAAACTAGCTACTCTCTCTCTCTCTCTCTCGGCTATTCAAGTAGCGTACTCTTTAGAAGAGACATGAAAAAATGCACCTTTTCATGCGTATTCTATAACAAGATTTATTGTTTCACAAGCAACTAGGTTAGTTCTTTCGCAAAAAAAATTTAGTTATATTCAATTGCGTCTCAACGGAAATTCTGTTTGAAGGAAACAAAAACGCAATACAAACTCAACAACGTTTCAATAATAAAGGTCGAAAAGGTTCGGTTTAAATTTGCGTTTTTCCCCTGCGTCGGCTGTGATGCGAGACGAAATGTAACTTCAGGCGTCTCGCGCGCACAAATGCAATAACATTTTTTTTTTTTTATATTACCATGCCAGAATTTTGCCATCACGCTGCCGTACGACTTCTAGAGACGATTGTATGCATGCAAAAACATTGCGACAGCGCTCGAGGCAGCTCGAACTGTAATGTTCTTCACCGAAGGTTTTAAAATACCATCTTACACTTTTACGCCACGATATGGCGTCTCAAGATGACGTCTTTTTAGACAACTAACGCGATAGCTCGATGTCAACTTTTTCTGTTTGATGCAGTAGCATTCTGAGTCTGTTTCTCCCCAGTTTGTTGTCGGTATCTTTCTCCTTCTGAGCTGCACTAACTTGGTTGAGCGCACTCCAAAGGTGCATGCCCTACTGATAAATTTGGAACGCTCGCTCTTCTGGCTGACAATGAAAACAAGAAAGGTATTACGCCTGACGTAGACGCCTCTGCAATCGCACTGCAGTTGAGTTAAAATCAGATTAGCTGAACCCCGATTTCACAGTGCCATCGCATGAAACAGGCTGCGCTTGAGAGGCTGCATTTTGTGAAGTTCTTATTGTGCTTGTGAAAGTGCGGTGTAGACTCATGTTTTCTCTCTCTCTCTCTTTCACTACCCATTTCCCTCCCCACGTGTAGGGTAGCAAACAGGACTCAGTCTAGTTAACCTCCCTGCCTTCTCTTCTTCCCTTCTCTCTCTCTCTCTCTTGTGACGCCCGAAGGTTTATATGTTGTCTGTGGTGGTACCCTGGCTCGTGGGCGCGTTAATGCGATTAGCATCCTTCGCCGATTTGCCCCCACTACAAAGTTTAATAAAGGCGTCTGCAGCAATACGGTGTTTTACTACATTGCTCGAGGGATTATCGCGTCAACGACGGCAGTCATAGTGATGCGGGTTCTGCCGGGATTTTTTTAGTTTCGTCGCCGAGAATACTTCAGTAATAAAACTTGCTAGATGCCGTTGTCACCTAATGCGATACACTCGTCCGCAATGCCGCTCAGGTGTCACATTCATTCTTTACTATTCATATGGTCACGACTCAAGTACGTTTATCAGTATAGCCTTGCACTACACTAAATTACGGTTACGTAAGCTGCAGTTGCGACGAGGAAGCTTGAGTCGGGGAGCTTTGAAAGCTATCGCGTTCCACTATTAAAAGGCGAAGCTTAAGCGCCCTCCAATTTTTCTTTATGTATTCATGCATACAAGTGTACGAGGGTTATATGTGCGCCGAACATAAGCAATAGTTAATGAACTTATATATAATGCCAGTACTCTAGCCGAGAAAAAAATGCGCTATTAGTGCACCTCTATTCTGCGTAATAAAAGAAGGAATTGCTAAAACTATTAAATTAATAAAATTACACATACCGTCATCCTGCAGCGCACAGATTTCTTAATGAAATAGTGCATTACAGGCGACGGCTTCTTTGACTTCAAAACCGACGCTTTTCGTGGCGAACCTCGCTGGGTTTCGTTACTGTGGCCGCGGCCTGGCTGTACTCTCTCTTTGTGCTCTCTCTGTCTCTCCTGCCCATCTTTCATCCCACACCCTCTCCCATGTGTAGGGTAGCAAACCAGTTGAGCTAAACTGGTTAACCTCCCTGCCTTTCTTTCTCCACTTTTTCCTTCCTTTTGCCGAAGATGCCAACCAATCATAGCGGAGTACGCGAGCCGCGGGCGCTGCTGGATTCCTCGCGCTACCGCCAGATGGCGCTCGCCTCTGCACATCCGCCACAGAAGCAGGGTCGGCCGTGCAGGGGAATGAAAAAGAAAGAACCAGAAAGCTCGTCTTCGCGCATCCGGGGCTGCACTGTAATGAGGAAATAGACATTTCTTTTCGATAGAATGAAGTCCAATTGCGCTACGTACGAATGCGCATGCTGCCTCCGAAACCGTGATGCGTTCAAAGCATGCCTGCATGCGTGTACTCTTGTTTCGACTTACACAAAGCTCACAAAATTCAAACAAAGCTTCCCCTGTATGTATACTCAAACGCGTTCGATCTAATTCATTTTTGCTTGAATTTCTTTGATACAAGCAGTGGGTATGTGCCCATTCTTGGTACGAAACACTTGAATGCACCAAGATGTGTGTCCTGCTCCTCTGTGCACACATCCGACCATCATGATGGCCGCCTAGGTTCCTTAACTGCTAAGGCGTCCCGCTGCTAAGCACGAGGTCGCGGGTTCAAATCCCGGCCGTGGCGCCCGCATTTCGGTGGCGACGAAATCCAAAGATCGCTCTTACACCGAGCGTTGGGCGTTCTTTGAAACTCCAGGTGGCAAAAAATTTGTCCGCAGCTGCTCACTGCGGCATGCTTCGTAATTAGATTTTGGTTTTGGCTTTCGATGCCATTAAATTTAATTTTTCACCATCACGATGCGTGCTTTCTTAGACAAGCATCAAACATTGCCTTCGTCTTCATGACATCGCTGGGTAAACGTCTCACACTATACATCAGCCCGATTCGCTGTTTCAACTTCGGCGTAGCTTGCGACCCCTGTAGTGAATAAATATATAGATAGCACGGCATTGCGGTTGCAACTTTTACGGCGAGGGAAAACACGAGGACTGCACGAGATTACACAGTGCGTCGGAAAGAAATAGCCCTACTGCACGCTTCGCAGTTAGTTGTCCGGGATTTAATACTCACCGCTTGACTAAAGCTTCAATTCACATAGATCGCAAAATACGCCTCGTACCTACATAAGTTGTTTCCTTGTTTTTTTAGTCGTAGTAGTTGTACTGCTCGAAATGTACTTACGCTGCAATACTGCCCTCTGGATGCACATCTTCTAAAAAAACAAAATAGATAAATAAAGGTTATAACTTCGACAGCCTGGTTCTTACTGTCGGCAAATGGCGCACTGCCACAAAATTTCAGCAGCAGGAACACGAGTTAAACGTGCAAAGGAATAATGAGGTGACAGGTAACCTGTTTAGGCATTATTTTCAAGCCAAAACCCCCACCAATCGTTACATGTAAAAAACGAAAGTGGTTCGAATTCAATCCATTACAGAGACACTTCCGGGAGAGAAAAGAAAATATAAAGACACTACTCCGCAATCCAGCAGTATACAGCCAGCCACAGCCAGTCAGGCCCGGGCACTCTCTCGTCCCATTCATCCAGTCGGGCACATCAGGAACAGAGGTGGCGCGGGATTGCAGAGAGGAGGGAAGGAAGAGGAGAACGGGAGAGATGGATAAAGGAGGAGAGAGACACTGCGGGCGAAAACGCTGTGCGCGCAACCTGTCGGCGGGGCGCTAATGAACGTCGCTTGCACAAGAGAGCCGCAGCGCCCGGCACAAAACATCGCCCACCCTGCCCGGACCCACTAGCCCTCTCTATCGGTTCCGCAGGGACCCGTCGCGAGCCAACGTCACCGGCCTGTGCGCACAAGTTCCTGCAACGGTAATGCCGCGGTCCGAACACTTGGGCAAACGCGCAGCCCCGCCGAGCGTCTTCGCTCGCTCGCGTTGGTTCGTTCATTTTTCGGCGAGTGGACGCGGTCCGCATTGGCCCGACTATCGGGGCCGCCGATTGTTCGCGCTACGTAATGAGGGAACGGCGCGCATCGCGGCAGGAACCGACCTCTGGGCAACGCTGCTTCGCGTTGGAGTTTACAGACCGAGCTCTCCGAAAACGCGTGTTTTAAAGCGAATATTGCTTTACCCAATGCCCGGTAGTTTGGCCAGTCTTTGTCTTTCTCGACGAGCAAGCTTGACTGGCGTCTCCGATCGTGTAATAATAACTCCGCAAATCCTCCACCACATTCCGCATACGCGCGCAAACACACACACACACAAACGACATATTCAAACAACTTGTTCACCTTTATTTCGTGCCATTGTGAGCACATGCGTACTAAAAAGTTGTTATTCGAGTCGAAACGTAATTAGTACAGTAATTACTTTCTCGGCAATTGGTTGACTATACTATAGCCACACCTGAAATCGTTACAAACGCTGCTAGGGGTTCTGCGTTAATATTGCAGCGCTTGAATCACCATCTTGAGTTCTTAAACATATATGAAAGGCGACAGTTGGAACTAATTCCTGACCGGACGTTGCAGCAATAATAACTCAGTAGGGGTTGACCGAAGATTTTTTCAGGACTTTTGCATATAATATATTGGGGCGGAAAGGGCTGCGTGTTAGTGAATACAGTGAAGGGCCAATCTCACCTTTCTGAATTCTGGCAATCCAACACAGCTGCCAGTAAGTTAATAGGGACTCGTAATAGCATATATAGGAGGGCTGCACATGTTCCATTTAAATTAAGCTCTCTGTCCCTCCATCTAATGCGTTGTTTACCACAAACATTATCAACGTACTTCCCGCATAAAACCAACCCCCATCCAAATCCACCCACGCCATTTCATTGCCGTGATGACTGGGCAACTACGCAATGCGCACAAGCTCGCATTATCCGCAGGCATGCCCTCACGCCTCCCTACTTCCCTTATTTCCTTTCCTTTTTTCCCCCTCCCCCTCCTCATCCCTCAAGTGCTCTCAGCGTGACTAACTCACTCACGTTCGGGAAGTGCAGACCTAACACGGAGAGTGTTAGGTCTGTATGCAGCTCGTCCAATGGCTTTGCTCGCAACCTTTGACATTAGAGAGACCAGGGGCCAACGTTCCGGAATGCCACGCGCTTTCATAACGGACTTCCGGTAGGACGGCCAACAGGCGCCGCTCTTTTCGCTCACGCAAACAAAAATAAAAAGCAGAGCGTGGTGGCAACTGCCATCACCCCGTTTCAAAGGGGACGCTGCTACCTTCTATCCATCCATCTATCTATCGACCGTTCCTTAAGCCTTGTTCAACTCGTGTTCCGCCTCTAAGCTTCGGGGTGCAGCGCAATGCACGAAGGCTTGCCAGCGCGGGGCATGTGTGGTGAGTCCATGTGCAAGTTTCCGCACGTCTCTACGCTGCTGTTGATGACGGTCCTTTGGCATCCCCTTTGAAACGGGGCGGTGACATATAGCCACTTAGCGTGCTCGAGCCAATCAGCTATGCTATTCGTGCCTATGGTTTTAGCATTTTGCCTGCATGTGTTCAATCTTTTGTCTCTATGCATCTTGTACACCCCGTGCCGTCTGCCGTCGACTCGCCCTACTAAAGATATCGAGCGACGATGGCCCAAGAACCTGAGTCGGCTTACCGAGCGACTTATACGTCCACTTTTTTTGTCGTCGTCGTCGTCGTCGTCGTCGTAGTAGTAGTAGTAGTAGTAGTAGTAGTAGTAGTAGTAGTAGTAGTAGTAGTAGTAGTAGTAGTAGTAGTAGTAGTAGTAGTAGTTGCAGTAGTAGCAGTAGTAGCAGTAGTAGTAGTAGTAGTAGTAGTAGTAATTGTTGTTGTTGTTGTGGTCATTTGGAACAAATGTTTTCTATAAACCCTATTTGCCAGATAGCAAAATTAGATCTTTCTTCCAGGGGAATTAACCGGAAAACATCGTTTTTATTCATGACAAGTTCCAATATTCAGCCAGTTCATTCACGAAATTGTACTTATTAAGGGTTTGGTAAGCATAGAAAGTTGCATGTTGGAAGTGCAAAACTTAAAATGAGCAGTAATGAATTCACATTCGTTTAGCAGAAATACGCAGGCTATAGGCGGCGTCGGTCCTGATATGCTCGTGTCCAAAATGTGCCGGGAGATACATGGGCATCCTAACCTAAATTTTTAAATCTCACCTTGGCGCACCCCTGGACAAAAGCGACCCGAACGTGAATGACTTTGGCTGCTCGTTATCCCGTGTGCTCGAAAAAAACTGGGAAAAATGTTGCCTTCTGAGCGACAGTGCGAATTTTCACCTCAAGTTCCATAATAGCAGGAAACAGCTACTAGATCACAGATTTAAGACGAAGCTTCGAATGCGGGCTGACTTTCATTTGGAACTTCATATTCTATCAGTCATTTCGTTGGATCCCCGTGAAAATAGATTCGATGGAATTTGTATTAAGTACTTTTCGTATTAAGTATTAAGTATTCGTATTAAGTACTTTTCGTATTAAGTGTACTTTTTCTTTGTATTTATTGTTGGAGGTCCCTCCCCAGTCTATGACTATGGGACCTCCTAGAGTTACTTCTTATGTAAAACGTTTCAAGCGCATCGATAAACTGAAACTGAAACTGAAATTGAAAAACGCCGAATGCTGGAGGCACAACTTCGATTTAAGGTATCTGCAATTTTATTGATAAAAGCTGACTAAAATTCGGAAGTTTCAGAAAATTTTCAGGTACTAACATGATAAAGTCGTAGCCAGGAGCACATAATTCTATTGTGTGCACTCCATTTGCCGTATCGTCTGAAGTGCACAAGTTCGACAAACTATAGTTTACAGCTTAGTAAAGCTTACGTGAACTTATTCCGTAGTCAGACAGAATATGTAAATTTAGCCCCCTTTGGACATCCTAAACGATGCCCTTCGCATTTTCCCGCTGTCTCTTTTCATTGTGAAATGGCCAAGTTATGAACATAGGGCTTCAATTTCTTGAGCTTCTCGGCATTTTGTTACTTTATTACAATACTGAACGCTAAATGCAAATCGTGCTTTCAACACTACGACTTCACTTCAACTTCTTTTGAATGCAACAATAGTATTTTTTTTTCTTTTTTCAAAGTCCGCTCGGTGGATGGCGGGAAAGACAATTTCTCCGGTCTCATTCATTCGTTGCCGAGGTAAAGGCTTTGCCGAGGTAAAAAAACGTTGCCGAGGTAAAAGACTTCGCTTAGGCGTACTCGTTACGGCAGAATTATTGCTCGCTTGACAAAGCTTGCTGCTACATTTTTAGAAGCAGTCGCAGACTTGCGCAACCCGCCACGGGGCTGCGACGCCTTCGACAAACACCGACGAGAAGTACGTCGCATTGCTGAGAAATTACAAACTGAGAACCTCTGAGCCCTATGTAGCCATAGGGCGCTGGGTGCGACGTCGCTGTGCCTGGGACGTACACGCAATGCGGCACGGTTCTTTAATCACACGCACGTTACGAAACCTTCGTTTCGAAATCCAGGGATTCCCGGAGGCCATTCCGCGGAGGTTGGCTCCACCCCCCCCCCCCCCCTTCCTCTAGACGCGCTCTCCGCACTCGGCGCAAAAAAAAAAAGACATGCGTAACTTTGGCTCTGCGCGCTGTAGCGTCTCCTTCGCTAAAATATGATTCTTTTCGTGTTTCCTTTTTTTACTTGGAACATACTTTTCTGTGATGGCAGAGAGAGCATACGGAGAAATTCGACCCGCCAATGTGGATTACATAAAGAAGCTGGAAAATTACTCGCGCGGCAAATCGCTATCTCCAGGTCGCCAATTAAATATATTCGCTAGCAAACATTTCTAAACTTTTACTTCTGTAAATGTGTAGCAGTATAAGTCCCGTCCGCTCAGGAAATTCTAAAACCAGCATGGTTTTTGAAATATTTGTTGCAGTTTGCTACCTATTCTATTCTGCATAATCTATATATGCGTTCCTTGGTTTTACAATATTATGTAACGCATGTTAGCAAATTCAAGCCCCTAATAATCCCTTACTATTGTGCTCTGTTTCCCTGCTTCAGTGATTATCTGATCGAATTCACTATTACGTACAAGTATCTTTCCTGTATATAATTACTGTTGTCGCTTGAGAACATGTTGATTCACTCCTGCTTGGGCCAAACGTTGCCTGCAGTATGAATGAATGAATGAATGAATGAACGAATGAATGAATGAATGAATGAATGAATGAATGAATGAATGAATGAATGAATGAATGAATGAATGAATGAATGAATAATATGTGCAGAGGAATACGTTGGCGTTCCAGTCAAGTTTCTCAAGTCTCCCTCAATACATATTTCCTACAATCGCAACAGGATAGAAAACGCCTTTCATTATCAGTATTTGATATCAGTATTCATTCTTTTATTTGGTACAATACTGCGGACAATAGTCTAAGCACAAGAGGGTGCAAATTACAAAAGAAAACATCGATGCTAACAAATCCCAAAGTATTACGCAGTAAGGGTGAAGTTTGTGGTAATGAATTCCACCTTGTAATTGTACGCGGGAAGAAGGAGAAGCAATGAACGTTTATTGTGAGAAACAGCGAGAAAGTGTTCTTTCTTCGCCCTAGGTGAGCGGCTCTCTTAGTCCAGAAAGCCGTTGGCAAGTGCCGCAGCCGGGGCCTGGTCCACCAGACTTCGCAGATCTTCCAGGCTTTCTGCCTTTAACATTGCCTCCCATCTTTCTTCGATCGCTTGTAGCAGTTCTGAGGCATCATCCTGACTGTTTTTCTCGTTGTGTGGGCACGCCAACACCATGTGTTGGAGGGTGTCTGGTACATCACAATATCGGCATAGGTATAAGAATTTGGTGGGGTGCACCCGGTGCATGATAATTCTATGGACTTAAGTATTCGTTTGTAGTCCGCGTTGGGTGGTGGCTTCTTCCTTGCTTAATTTTGGATGCGGTAGAGGTTATTTTCTTTCCAGTCGGTAATCTTGCAACATTACGGCGTAGTTGATGCGAATGTCCTCCACCCTCGTCGCTTTCGGGAGACATGTGCACGCGGCAGGAAATCCCGGCTGGTATGCTCTCAGGCGACAGCATGTGCTGCTTCGTTTCCTGCCAGGTGTTCATGGCCTGGGGTCCATGCGACGTAGGTTTCGGATGGTTCTTGGCGTCTTGTTATTTCTTTTAGAATCTTCACTGCTGCTGCAGAAATTCGGCCTTTTCGTAGGTTTCTACAGGCCGTTTGCGAGTCACTTAAGATGATTGCTGTGTTTTTGCATGTGGCGATGCCGAGGACGATGGCCACTTCCACCGCCGTTTCTGGGTTTCTGGCCGATATGGTGGCAGCGACTAGCTCATTGTCTTGGTTGTTGGTCACGGCAATTGCGTATGCTCTTCTGCCTGGCTATTTTGCCGCTTCTGTATATTCCGTGTTGGTGTTCTTTGTGTATTTCTTGCTGAGCGCTGTACCTCTTGCTTCACTTCAGTCTCTGTGGTGTGTTGCACGCATGTTGCGAGGTATTGGAGCGACTGAGATAGAGTCACGAAGAAGATGCGGCAATCGGGCTCAATCTGCTATTAAGTTTTCGTTTTATGCGAGTTTGCGAAGTACTGCTCTGCCTGTTTGAGTCAGCTTAAGGCGTTCCAGCTGGCTGGCTCTGTGCGCTTCGCTCACTTCTTCCCAGGTGTTACGGAGGCCAAGTTTGAGGAGTGTCGTGGTTGAGGTCGTACTGGGAAGTTCTAGTGGGCTCTTTATTGCTTTTCTGATGACGATGTTGAGTTTTTCAATTTCAGCTCTCTTGAAGAGTAGATACGGGGTCCATATGTGATACGGCTTATAAGGAGTTCTTGGATTAACTGCACGGTTTCTTGCTCTTTAAGTCCTTTTCCTTAGGTGGTTATACGCTGAATGAGATAAATTACTTGTATTAGGGTCTTCTGAAGCTTAGGAAGTGTAGATGTGCCAGAACCGTCTCCTGCAGAAGACAGGTTTGATGCGATGATGTGTTTATGGCGTGAGGCTCGACCAGTATGTTTCTCCAAGTAGTCCTAAGGTATTATTCCCAATTTAGCAAAAGAAAGAGCAGCAAAGAAATTCAAGCGTGCTGCTTTTCTTCTCTGGGCAAGTGGTTCAAGTTCGGCCAATTGTAACATCGCCGAAGGTGAGTCAAGACGTTCGAAACGTTTGTAAACTTAAGGTTTTATGGACGGCTAATCTTTGAATTTTTTTAAGTTTTTCTGCGTTTGCCTGAGTAAAAGGGTCCCAAACAGCACTGCCGTATTCCAAAGAGGGTCTGATAAAAGCTTTGTATGTGATCAATTTTAGAGTGGGGGAAGAATTGCCCAACTTATGTTTCAAAATGCCTAATTTATTTCGGGCTCTAAAGCATATGCTGTTTAATTGGGTAGACCAGTTAAGACTAGAAGTTAATTAACAGGGTAAGCTGGTCGAGTTGGTGATTAAACGTGTTCCTAGGGGTGGGCAGCGTAACCCGGACGAAAGACAAAAGGAAGTACACGATACTGTACACGATCACAATACACGATAGAGTTAATGTTAGTTCTAAATATTTCGATTCCTGAACCTCTACAAGCAGGTCGTTCTTCATATGGTAGGCAAAGGAACGTTTGCTGTGTTTATCAGTAATGCACATCTGCACAGTTTTCTGATAGTTAAATACCATTTCTCATTTGTCATACCGTTCTGCCAATTTATTTAAAATGTTATTCAAGGTCATTTGGTAAGAGATAGAATTGACAGAGGTAAACAGTAACAGTATTTGAGCTCGAACGTGTCGAAAATAGGGCCAGTTCTGGAATATCTATTGGTTAGACGTGACTGGAATACTGTTGGGCTTCAATTTTTGCAGTCCAACATGTGCCTTAAGGTAAATAACTGTAAAATAAATTATTGTACCTTTCTACTACCTAGCTGAAGATTGCGATCTGTCATGCAAGTAAATTACGCTTTCTTGTAAAGAGCCTTCTGAAAAGTCGGAAAAGTCCTAGTTGTCCCCCGCGGCTTTCTTCAAAGCCTCTTCGAAATTTTAAAGAAGTATACATTGTACATAATTCGAACGGTGCCGCTGGCGGCACAAAATGTATTGATGCGATATGATCGTTTATTTTTGCGTAGCACGTCTCTACAGTCGCATACAACTTTAGAAGGCAGCGGCATTTGCCCGTCAAACGTGAATGTGCACACGACCCTCCACCAATGGGCGCGCCCTGTGGACTGATGTCTTGAGCCGGACGGCCGATGACCCCGCCAACGGAGAACATGACCCCGCTTTCGAACTGGGCCAGGTCGCGTCGAAGGGACTACTTATTTTGTCGTAGAGGCAATCGGCTGCAGCGCTTCGGTCATCTGGGAAGAGGGGCTCCTCCTGCCTCCTTAAGTTGTACCCGACTGTAGTGATCTAAATAATCGCAAGTTCATTTTTTTATTAGTACCCCAACAAAATCATGACTGCCGATGAAGTCGCCAGCTATTCTTCCTTCCTTGTCCGTGATATATCACGAAAACATGTACTCTAACGCGCTCACACACATAGACCTTGAAGGACAAGAAATATCCCCATGGCCATCAAGCGTCATGCACAAGGGGAATTCTTTTATTTATTTATTTATTTATTTATTTATTTATTTATTTATTTATTCAAAATACCCTCAAACGCAAATGCAATGTCGAGGGGAATGGCTACAAAGGAACGGTAAGTTATGCAAGTTATACAAAATGAACGGTAATGCAAAAACTATTATATTAAGGCAGAATACAGAAAATGATGACAAAACAAAAAAAAACAGCGTGATACAAACAAAATGAATCGCTGTAAGGCACAGTTAGTTACAATGAAAAAAAAAATGCAAATAAGGATTGTCTGAACAAAGCATGATCCGTGATGGAAACAAGATCGGCAGGTAGGTGGTTCCAGTCACGCGAGGTGTTTCGTATGAAAGAGCGTAGGAATGTGTTTGTGCGAGCGGTTGCATAAACCCTACTTCACTAATGTGGTCAACTCGCGATGAAAAGTACGCAGGTGGAGGGATCAGCTCAGCGTGTAGATGATGATGATTGTAGACTTTCTGAAGTGAGCATAAGCGAAAGACGTTTCTGCGTAGCGATAACTGAGACAACGCTAAACTAGTTTTCGTTGCTGTTATGCTCGATGTACAAAAACAAGCGGCTAGTATGAAAGGTGTGGCATTATTCTGAATCCGTTCAAGTGCATTAAAGAGGTTATCACTGTCAGGATCCTAAACAGCAGTGGCATATTCTAAGTTGGGGTGCACAATGGCTTTCATCGTCATCATCACTCCGGTTACGCCCACTGGAGGGCAAAGGCCTCTGCCATACTTCTCCAACTAACCCGGTCATGTACTAATTGTGGCCATGTTGTCCCTGCAAACTTCTTAATCTCATCCGCCCACCTATCTTTCTGCCGCCCCCTGCTACGCTTCCCTTCCATAGGAATCCAGTCCGTAACTCTTAATGACCAACGGTTATCTTCCCTCCTCATTACATGTCCTACGCATGCCCATTTCTTTTTCTTGATTTCAACTAATATGTCAATAACTTGCGTTTGTTCCCTCACCCAATGTGCTCTTTTCTTATCCCTTATAGTTACGCCCTTCATTCATCTTTCCATAGCTCATTGCGTCGTCCTCAATTTAAGTAAAACCCTTTTCGTATGCCTCCAGGTTTCTGCCACGTACGTGAGTCCTGGTAAGACGCAGCTGCTATACAGCTTTCTCTTGAGGGATAATGGCAGCCTGCTGTTCATGAGCTGAGAATGCCTGCCAAACGCACCCCAGCGCATTCTTATTCTTCTGGTTATTTCAGTCTCATGATCCGGATCCGAGGTCACTACCTGCCCTAAGTAGATGTATTCCCTTACCACTTCCAGTGCCTCGCTACATATCGTAAACTGCTGTTCTAGGCTGTTAAACAATACTTTAGTTTTCTGCAGATTCATTTTTAGACCCACCCTTCAGCTTTGCTTCTCCAGGTCAGTGAGCATGCATTGCAATAGGTCCCCTGAGTTACTAAGCCAGGCAATATCATCAGCGAATTGCAAGTAACTAAGGTATTTTCCATTAACTGTTATCCCCAATTCTTCCCAATGCAGTTCTCTGAATACCTCCTGTAAACACGCTGTGAACAGGATTGGAGAGATGGTATGTCACTGCCTGACGCCGTTCTTTATTGGAATTTTGTTGCTCTCTTTATGGAGGCCTACGGTGACTGTGGAGCCGCTATAGATATCTTTCAGTATTTTCACATACGGCTCATCTACACCCTGATTCCGTAATGTCTCTATGACTGCTGAGGTTTCGACTCAATAAAACGCTTTCTTGTAATCAATGAAAGCTATATATAAGAGCTGGTTATATTCCGTACATTTTTCCAGCACCTGATTGATAGTGTGAATATGGTCTATTGTTAAATAGCCTTTACGGAATCCTGCCTGGTCCTTTGGTTGACAGAAGTCTAAGGTATTCCTTATTCTATTTGCGATAACCTTAGTAAATACTTTGTAGGCAACTGACAGTAAGCTGATCGGTCTATAATTTTTCAAGTCTTTGGCGCCCCCTTTCTTATGGATTAGGATTATGTTAGCGTTCTTCCAAGATTCCGGTACCTTCGAGGTCATGAGGCATTGTGTATATAGGGCGGCCAATCTTTCTAGGACAGTGTTCCCACCATCCTTGAACAAATCTGCTGTTACCTGATCCTCCCCAGCTGCCTTCCCCCTTTCATAGCTCCCAAGGCTTTCTTTACTTCTTCCGGCGTTACTAGTGGGATTTCAAATTCCTCTAAACTATTCTCTCTTTCATTATCGTCGTGGGTGCCACTGGTAAAGAAGGAATTTTAGTTCTGTTGTAGAGTTACCGAAATTTCGACGTAAGTATCCTAGCATCCGCTTTGTGTTAATAATTATTACGGTGGCGGATTCCACGTTACATCGGAGAAATCGGTTAGAACGTTTTACATGTTAGACCAGATGTTATATTCATTCCGAGTTATCGATAGTATGAAACTTGTTCAAGCGTGCTACATTTAAGTTCATAACTGGGCGGCGTTCGTTTGAGCGAGAAACATGCATTAATTTGCATTTATCGAAAGTTTATTTCCATAAGCCACTTATTGCACCAGCCCATTATGGCATCTAAGACAGATTGTAATTTTGTTCATGGTGCTCACTGCTAATGTCTCGATATATAACACAATCATCGGCGTAAAGGTGAATATTAGAAGAAACACAACTTGGTTAATCATTAATGTAAATTAAAGAAAAGTAATTTTTCTAAAACTGAGCCTTGAGTTACGCCAGATGGAACATATGATGGTGAAGAATCGTCATCGTTAACCGTGTCGATTGGTAAGAAAGTATTTTAGCCATGTTAGTAATTTATGATCAAAGTTCAACGCTGAAAGCTTGACCATAACAAGCGCGTGGCATACTTTATCAAAATGTTTTCGGGAACGTTTAAAAAATTTCTACAAGAGATTGACATTGTTGGTGTGTACGTGCACACTAACTATACAATTATTAGGTACCGATGCTAGATGCACGACTGTTCTTTCTTTATTTTCACTTTCCTTTTGTGCACTAGCGCAGCTCCTCAGGTGCGCTGGCCCGAGTGGCCGTTTATATACCTCGTGTGCAGCTTCCATCGTGCGCAGAAGTCCTCAATACCTCCCTGTTTTAATGTCATTAGCTATATTTGGTGACTTCGCCCACTTTTCGGTATGTCCGTGTCTATACCCTATACTACCACGCAAACTTGGCCAACTGGGTACGTGCTCGAATAGGCAACTTGGGGAATAGACAACTCGGCCTACTGGACATGTACCACCAGGCAGCTGACACTGGCTACTTACGGGAACATTCTTGCCCAATCCTCCAGAATGTGTGTGTGCCACTGAGTCGGTGCCCGGATTAGAAAAGCAGAAGAAGAGGCGAGAAGTGAATAAATCAGGGCACCAGAAAAACTGAAGATGTCAGCCACGGAAAAAGCGAAAGAGCCGGCATCAAAAGCGGCCGACCGTGGAGAAAGAAGCGAAGAAAACGGAACGGGGACCCGCGGATGTATTCAGCGAGAGAGGCGTCGATCTTCAGTGTGGCGGAGATGATGTCGGTAACAGAAAATTGAAGTCGCCTACTGAGAAGTGAAGAACTTGGAGGAACTATGATCAGTCGCAATTTTCTTTTTTTGCTCCAGTGTTAATCGCATTAACGTTGACATTCGCCGTGAGATGGGCTCTACCGGAAATTCTTCCTCCTTCTATTCCTTCTATTACATCTGCCTGTAGTACAGGGCAGCGAAGCAGGCGCTTGTTTGGTTGTTACCTATTTTCTCCATTGTCCTCGTTTTCTCTCTCTGTTTTGTTGTCACGTGATAGCACCGCTGGACGTGGTGTCGATGTCTCTTTGCTCCCGCAGTTCATTCCAGCGTTACTTTCCGTGTGCTTTTACCATTGCGCTGTAACGTCTCTGTGTGGGCATCCTATGATGATAATCGATTGCGGCAGCCCTTGCTTTTGTAGTTTCGTTTCAAAACCGATTCAGCAATCTCCTCTGAGACGTTTGAAGAATGCGTTTCGTATCGGTCGCATCTGTAAATGCCTTTAATTTTCTATATATTCAGTTAGAGGTTTTGGCCCTTTATGTTGAACTTAGTCTCTCTTTCGCCAGGTCACTTTTTAACAATACTTAGCAGTATTAGAGTCTTCTCCCAGCTAACATAAAATGCGTATTGTTCGCTCTGCGGTTCCCGTACTTGGCAATTTTATGGAATCTTCACGCGCCTTGGAATGTAACTATGATTAAATATGCCCACCAGTTTCTCCCAGGAACTGCTACCCAATGTGCAGACTTGCTTCGTGTGCTTCCGATTCTAGGCGCCACGAAGTATCAAACCCGCGACCTGGTGATCAGCAGCTAAATGTCGTAAGAAAGCTTTAGTTTCAAGTGAGTAGCGGGATGGCTATGCGCACGTAAATATGTCGTCGCGTCGAAGTGCGCAAGCGCAGAACGTACGGATTTTCCTCCCGTCTCACGGACGCGCGTTAAACTTGCGCGTAATGTTCGCGTCTCATGCGTACGTGACGGACTCTGCACACGCGAAGCCCTCGCGTGAAGCTGCCGCTCGCTCTTGGTCATCGAGAGGGCGTCGATTACGTCACGCGAGGAGGCCACCGCGAGGCATATTACGGCCCGCAGTTCCCACGCCAGACGGTAGCGCGAAACGCGCCGCTTGAGCATTTTACGAAAGCGTGACTCACGACTTGGATCGGCTCGTCTGTGGCACAGAGTTGGCTGCAGTGACTTTCACGCCTGCCGGCAGAGGTCGCGCGATGGGCCCTACGGAAGTGGGCGGATGCAATCAGGGGCTTATTTGCCACAGGCAGCCGAGCACAATCGCGAAACTACAGGCTTTGAACGGTTTCCGCTTTTGCTCACTGACGTAGCTCGCAAAATTTAGCGAGCAAGAAAGGCGTTGGCTGTGATATAGACTAGCAAGAGTGCGTTAAAATATACGCCCGCATATTTTCAACACTTTCCTCTGTACACAAAAACAATTTTACAGGTGAATTTTGCCCTAAGTTACACGAAATTTTGTTATGTATTTCTCTTGAGGGCTTAATGCAGACGTCTTTTATCTGAACACTTAAAAATAGAGTTTCCGTTAGTACAACTTAATGACGCGCTTTGCGTTCCGGCGCATCAGACTGATAAGGCGCGTCACCGGAAGATTCTTGGGTCGTACTCTCGCCGCAGTTATCGCGCGAGTGAAAGCGTCTATACAACCGTTCCAGGCGGCACGTATAACGCAAGTACGCAGTTCCAAGCACTCCAGCTCCTGCGACTGACCTTCAACTCTCTCCTATTTCATCTCACTGGGCATCTCCAAAGGGACGGGAGTGCGCTTCACATCGGGCAATCCTTCCTTGTCTACTTGCGCATCACGCGGCAGGGTCCCAGCCCACTCCGAAAGTTCAACCCTTACGTAACGGTATCGCCGAAAGCGGTGCTTACGACATCTGCGTATAACTCCGTCGGAGGAGACACTCAGCCGCCCCTTCTTCGGCAGTATATATATATAGACTCGCTTTTTGTGAGCAGAGACGGCCCATCTATTTCGCGTTAGTTCGCGCGAACAACGGCGCCACTGACGGAGACGAAAGGATCCCGGCGTCATCAGTGACCGCCTTAACAAAGCCAACGGAGGGCCTCTCAAGTCAGCGCAGAGACGCGCGTGTGACGGGCGTCGCTATACCTTAACTCTCGGCCATTTGACACTGCGAGGTCGCATAGTTTTCGTTTGTGAGCAACGGAGGATGCGAGGGGAGCTCGACGCAGCTTCTAACGTCAAGTGGACGCGTATATATATATATATATATTTAACGCGCAATGTTCTACCAAGTGGTCAGCTATGCGCCATTTGCTCATACGGCAGGCCCTGCACGTAAGAAAAAAAGAGTTTTGGATAAAGATGCGTTGGCAGTGACGGTTCCACGACGATGTGCGGCACGGCAACGGCGAGAGTGCAATGATATTTTTGTTTCAAATATGTCTTACCAACTCGCCCAAACGTCTGTTTTAATGATATTTACGATACGACTACGACAATGGTGCCGCTACCGCACGACGACTCCCAAGCCACGACGACGACAATGGCGGCCACTTCGGTGACCACGACCATGCCACGATTTTGCTCGATCCACAATTATGTGCCCGACAACGACGACGAAGAAACGTAAGCAGAGATTGAAAATAGGCAATCCCTACCATGGCGGCCGGGCATTTCGGTGGAGTTTCGAAAACCAAAACCCCCGTATATACTGAGGTTTGTGCGCACGTTAAAGATCCCCGGGCGGTCCAAATTTCTGGTGTCCCCCACTACGGCGTGCCTCGTAATCATATCGTCGTTTTTGCGCGTAAAACTTCACAATTTAATGTATATTATTTATAGCATAAAAGGGCCTGTGGTTGGCGTAGCTTCTATTGCTCTGTCACAGTGCAGCGGCAGGGCCCGGTCACTCTAGTGTACTAACGGTGATTCTACTAACTTCGTGTGCCACCGTGCCTGCCACGGAGTAACAGAATGATGAAACATTTGCGACGGCACGACGACATGTCAATGACCCGACAACAACGCAGGCGAGACGACTCCGATGGCGCGCTAACCGACTGCTATGAGAACGGCACCTCTAGTCTACGAAGTTGATGAACCACGTCAGACATAAAGAAAAATGCGCGAGCACTCGACAGACGTCGATGGGGTACGAGGCCAAGGTGCCCAGGCCAAGCGCGACTGAAAACACACGTGGTTGCACACTGCACATGAATTAGGCATAAACATCGGCGGAATTCTTCGGTGTACATATATATCGCAACGAAAAATCCTCGAACGCAGTTGAAGGACACCGCAAGACGGAAGCTGAGATGTGTGACGCGGAGCATTTCATGAAATAAGTAACGCTCGAGAGTTAATTATGCGAAGTCTAGCGTCTCAGGGCACTGGCATGCCCGCGATAAATTCATAAGGGCGTTCCACGTCGCTCGTCGATGCATGCGCCCGTGGCGTAATGCTTTCAATGTGGGGCTGCTGCGCTGGAAATCCTCTGTTCGAATCTTGTCATCGAAAAGTTTTAGTAGCGTGCATTTATTATACGGTACATTTCTCAAAATGACGAGTTTACAAGGCGCGCTCGAGGCCAGAGGGACGAGGTTTAGCCAAATCCGTGTGCTTCCCATAATTCCCGTGCTGGTACAGCCGCTGTCATTGCACCTCCCGTGGGCACTAGCGTCAGATTTCGCTCTGGTGATTATTGCATGCGGCCCCGTGCACACCAACGCGTGCTCTTTTTTACAGTGAAGCTGTTTACCTCTACCAACCGGCGATTCTTTCGTGGCAGTCGACAGAAAACGCGGCTCCATACACTGCACCGTGCAATTGCACGAGCTTTCCTTCTGAGATCGGGCACGTACTGCTGGCAAAGGGCTTTGCCAAAGTACTGCATTAGATTAAAAAAAGTATTCTATTAAGTAATACCGTCTACACAGCCTAGTGGATGCTGCGGACGCCGAACTAAAGTGGTCGAATATTTTGTAACGGTACCGAGAGGCTCCATACCCTGCATGTTACTTACAAATAAAAATTCTAAATTTTGCAAAGGACAAAGAAGAAACTACAAAGAAGAACCAACCTATACACGCGTACTCATTTCATTCGTTAGACTACAATCGGTTAAAGGGACACTGAAATTATTTTGACGATTTTCTACAAACGTACTGAGTCGTTAGAGTAGGTCCTTCAGATCATTAATTGACGCATCTAAGTGCTCCGCGTAAAGCGAGTAATTTATTATAAGGTTTTAAAAATGCACATCGCTGCCTATCTCAGCACACAGCGCGGCGGAATTTTAAGCCGCCCCTACCCATATGACGTCAGTGGGGCGAGCTATCCGATTGGCTGACCAGGGCGCGTGATGGATAATTTTTCCAACATTTTGGTAAACAAATGATGTTCGTAATAGTTGAGATCTTAGTTCATTTGTTTCTGTATAAAGAAAGTAACATAAAGAGAATGCACAAGAACAATTTTTCAGTACACTTAAGCACTTCCGGCACAGAGCAAGTGTCGTCTGCTTGCGTTACAACGTGCTCCGTCTTTGACGATAGCTCCGCCATCAGTGTCGGTCTGTCTTTTCGCGAGCGCTACGATTCGACTTTGTCGCGTTGTCGACTGCAAACGTAGCGACTGGCAATATGTTAAGCTGCGACATCGTGTCCCTCTGCAAGCCAGTATACGAGCGGACTGGCTGCAGCACATCGAACTGCCGCTATCCTATTGGCGCCAGGATTTGCGCGATTGCGGCGGTCACGTTACACGGGAAGATTACTAACGCAATAGCGTTTCGCGAGTCCGGTATTAGGGTAAACGCAAGCGCAAAGGGGACAGGGCCTGGCCGTGTCTCCTTGCGTGTCGTTTCATGGTATGAACAAAAGCGCAAATGTGAATGGTCTGCACGGTGCAGCCACCTGGTGGCATAGAGCTCAACCAGACACAGTAGCCGTAACAAAATGTATTCTTCTTTCCTGCTGGTGTAAATTTTTCGCAGGAGCGTAATCGTTAACACGTTGTTTTTGTAAAGGTTTAAAATGTTTCACACTTGGTTAGAGCAATATTAGCTCTTTCTTTGGCTGGTTAAGCTCTGCGCCAACGCGTGGCTGGACCGTGGAGACCGATCAGGCAGCTCATGTACGTCTACGCTAAAGTTCCTTCAGATTAAGTTTATGCCTCCGCCATTCCGTTGAAACGTTCAGCTGGTGTGTGGTTACCGGAATACCAGACACGTTCGGCGCTGCGACAGAATGCTCGCAACGCACGCTGCTTCGATAGCTCTCGCTTGGGGTCGACGGCCAAGCGGCTAGCGGACAGGTTTTGCGTGGGCGGGCTCCAAAACAACCGGAAGTGGACGATGTGACGTCGCATCGTGACGCAGAACCAGTGAAGGCGGAGCTTAGCCCCGATCGCTCGGCGAACGAGTTGAGGAGGAAAATCATGGCTTGGGAGGAGGGTAACTAGTAATGACTTGTAGCTCCATTATTACGTATCGCTTCACTTAAATTGTGGCGCGAATGTTCTACTTAAGCTGTACCCTACGCGTCTACAAAATTTGTCCGAACCGTTTCAGGGGCCCTTTAAGTGGATGGTAACAACTTCGATGGCAATTCATCTTCACAAAGTGGATTGGGCCTTCAAATTTTTTAGTCGTCGTCACGGGGCGTGCGAATAGGTTCACACGCTGTGACGTTTCGTGTGGGCGTGCGCACGGCCTCATGTGTCTTGCAAGCCCCAAATGGAGCTGCATTTCCGCCGAATTTTTCAAGCGACGCTTGTATTTCCCGACTCGCGCCGTTGGTGTGGCTGTCGTCGTACGCGAAAGGCCAAGTCCTCCTCGCCCGCAGCTTTTTGACAGGTTCTCTTCCTCACACGCTCCGCCCTAGCCTGCTGTAGCACTCGGCATCGGCGTCGCTGTTGCCGCACGAAAAAGCTCAAAACGCGCGAAAATAGAAGTTGCTCGTCGGGCAGCGGACTCGAACCACCGACCTCCGGATTGCGAGACCACTACGCCAACCGATGTAGTCACTGTCGGTTCGCCATACGCGCCTCTTAAGGCGATGTTTTATGCGCATGAAGAAGTAGACGCAACTCAAGGCGCGAGCGAATCACAGGCGTCCCCTCCTTCGAGGAGGAAAAGAGTGTTCGCGTGTTCGCTCTCCTCGCGCCCGCCACCTCCCACCCCTTAAGAGGAAGCTTTAGCTCGGGTGCTCCTATCTAAATACATGTAAAAGGAGAATTCGTTTTTCTCGGCAACCACTGCACCAAATTTGACAGGGTTTGCTGCATTTAAAAGAAAAGCTTAAAATCTAGTGACTGTTGGTTTCGAATTTTCGATTTAGGTCGTCAAATTTTTATAAAAATTTGGCAAAAATCGCACATTTTCAGAAAACGAAACTATCAAGTTTACAACTCCGTAACTCAGCAAGAACACATGATATCACAATTCTGTGAATTGTACCTGATAGCACATCTAAAGCGGACAAAACTGATATGTCACACATGAACTTCAAAAAATGGAGTAATGTGTAATTAAACTTTTGCAGAACCTTCGTAAACAACGTAACAAATTCACGTAAGATGTAAACTGACATATCAAATTTGTCCGCTTTGAATGGTCTAATGGATGCCGTTTACAGAATCGCGATATCTGTTCTTGATGCAGAGCTATTAGCTTGTAAACTTCGTGCTTCTATTTTCTTCAAACGTCTGAATTTTTGAAAATTCTTTTAACAAAATTCAAGCCCTAAATCAAAATTCCGCTTCCAACAGTCACTAGAATTTAACTTTCTCTCTCAAATGCAAGAAATTTCATTAAGATCGGTCCAGAGGTTATCTCAGAAAAACGTTTTTGCGTTTTTACATGTATTTGAATAGGCCGCGTCGGAGTTGGGCCCGAGCTAAAGCTTCCTCATAAGGCCCGGCAGTTAGATGGGGGGACGCCTTTGGATCGTTCTGCCGAAGAGCAGGCTGCGTTGAAGGAACGGCAGCGGGAGAGGGTCGCGCGTGGTGCGTTCGGCCGAAGAACAGGCGGCGCTTCATGAACGCCGCCAGGAGCTAGGTTGAGAAAGGGGCTCGTCGTCGACGTGCCGACCACACCGTGAGGGAGCGCGAAGCCGAGGAGTTACGACGACGAAGAGCCGCGGATCACGAGATTCGCTTGCACCCCTCTTCACAACAGAAGGGCGGTAAATATTTTTGTTTATTGCTTTCCTTTATTGTGAGCTACGTGAATTACTCATGGGGTCACCAGCCCATCACCAGCTCGCGATCTGCGATTACAGCCTTCTCGAGAGGACTTGTTGCGAAACCGGCTAACAGACTGCTGCAGGGTAGGGATATCACTTCGCATACAGTTACTTGGTTCCCAGCGCACATGGGGACAGTGGAGGGAGCCCCACGTAACCTCAACGAGGTGGTGCACAGGGAGGCACGAGGATTAGTGTGCCGTGTACTCCCTGAAGGGGCTGGATCTCCCGCTCCTGAGTACAGGGACCAACTGTTAACCTACAACGACATCACCAAGCACTATTACTTAGGGCGCAGGGCATTCCCGCTGCCACATCCTAAATTAAATAGGCCGCAGGCGGTTACATTACGGCTTCTGCAGACACGAACGTACCCTAACCCGGTCATCATGAATAAAATTAATCCGGACTGCGGGGTTTCAGTCTATTGTAGTAAGTGTGGGGGTTTGCTCGATTTACAACACATGCTGTGGCGCTGCTTGGCGTTGGCCGGTGATGGCTCTCGAGGTGAACAGTGGTGGCAGCATATGCTGCACAGTTAAGTGCTGGCGGACCAACTCAGGGCTGTCCAGAGGGCCCGTGTGATGGCAGAGGGGCTCGGCCTCTCTGTACCGACGTGGGAGCGGCCCGCATCAGTCCCAGACTGATCCCTCAGGACCAAAATAAAGTTTTTCATACCATACCATACCAGCCCATTTTCACGGTATTCCCGTTGCACTCACTTCGCTGGTAGCGCAGGCGGCCCCCCTCCACCGTTCCCAATACTAATGGAGTCGCGGTTGCTGACGAGCAGAAAGCGTAACTGGAAAATGACCGTTAGGCATTTCGCGTTATTGTGCAAGGAATGTCCTCCTCTGCGAGCCACCCAGATCAAAAATATTTGCGCCGTCCGTTAGCGGCAATATCTAAACATTCCTCGTGGTCTGTAAAGAAATTATCTGGTATAACGCTGATGGGGCCGAGGCTTCACAAAAAATAAATGTTTTTATTCCTCTCCTTCTGCCACTATCTCTCTCCCTCCCTCCCTCTCCCTGTCTCTCTCTCTCTCTTTCTTCTTAACGAAAGCAAGCAAACAGAACTAACGCAGCGGCGTCGTCCTGAAACGCATCTTCTTGGAAAGCAGGAAAGCGGAACCGCTCGAGCAACCGGAGCAAGGCCGCTGAGCGCTCCCCTCGGATTAGGCGCCCGTCGTTGGCGCGAAATCCTTCGCAGGCACCGCCGCACCAAGGCGGAGCAGTTCTGTCGAAGCGGAGCGTGGGCGAATCACGTGGCCCCCGGGGGTGGAAAAGAAGAAAGAAAAAAAACCGGTCGCTTGTAAAACTAGGCCTCCGTTTCCAAGGGTTGCAATGTGGGCTTGTTGGTAATGCATCTTCAAGGGGAGTATGGTAGCGCGATTCAAAGACGGGACAAGAGAAGACACAAAGGGACAAAGGGTGTGTGTCCCTTTGTGTCTTCTCTTCTCCCGTCTCTGAATCGCGCTACCATACTCCCCCGTTTCCAGTTTCGAACGGATTTTCAGGCGAGCTGTGGCGCTCGAAAAGACTGCGAGGCGAGGGCGATGCCAACGTTACAGGATGAGCTGCGACACAAGAGACCCCGAAGAAGCTTCCGCGCGCTTCACGGAGCGCGTTATGTCCGCGTTTTCCCCCGAAAAAAAGTCGCACGGCGCTAAAGAGGGCTACGAGAGGCTGTCAGAGGCGGGTGCAGTATAGTCCTCTCGCGGTCCTAACAGCTCGCGTAAGACGGGACGAGCCTATTTGTTATCAGTTTGTTTCTGTTGCCTTTGTGTGTGCATGTGTGCGTGCGTGCGAGAGCGTGTGCGTGCGTGTGGGTGGGTGTGTGAAAGGGTGGGTAGGTGGGTGGGGGGGTGCCGTACCGGCTTGGGGGAATGGCCTTTCAGCATGATCCCGAATTGTACCGGCGCTCGAAATATTTGACTCGACACCACGCGGTTCCACGGCATTCTTTCCTCGGCTTCGTTGGGCACCATGCTATAGAGATTACTTTCGCAGACACATATAAAGGAGTATTGACGCCACATTTGGCATATGTCGTTTTTCTTGCGGTAAATAAAGGTCTCTAAATCCTCAAAAAAATATACTCGCGAACGTCCGAATTCCAACCCCGAATAAGAGGTCCTGTCCAAATCTGTGCCCCAATGCTCTCTGCATAACAGGAAGAGATCTCGAAGGCGATTCTCTACGTCCGTCCGTCCGTCCGTCCGTCCGACTGCCTGTCGGCCCGTCCGTACGTACGTCTGTCTCGCCCTCACTTTAACTTTTGCGTCACGTAACATCCGGCACCCTTAGAGTGTTCCGAAAGCCCGGTTCACAAAAAAACTGTCCGACCGTTGGGCCACACCTCGAGTGTGGGATTCGCCCTCGTATTGTGCCGACGACGGCATGAATTATCTTCACGCGAGGCTCGGAAATAAATGCCCACCCACGGCGCGCACTTCTGTCACTCTATTCCCAAATGCGGTCGCCTTCGAAGGGAGGAAGGGATCGGCATCCCGAATATCATCCGCGCCACTCTAAGCACCCTCGACGCGGATCGAAGCAGCTGTACCCCGGAGGCTTTGAATATATTGATCGCCGAAATGACCGGATGATGGCCCTGCGTCCGGTGTCCCCCCCCCCCCCGCCCCACTTTTGTTATGAAACTCGCCAACTGCATCGCAAAAATACTCGCGCTGAGTCCCTCACGCTCCATCGTGTGCCGACGACGGTTTTGACGCCGTCTTTAATCGGCGGGAAATCTTGGACCGCTGGATTGTTCGCGCAGCGCCGACTTAAGCGGCGGAAGCAAGACAAACAGCACGCAGAAACAAGCATCAAAACCCCTCCCCCCCAAAAAAAGCATCGTTATTCTGTGGTGTTACGTTAACGCTGATGCACCACGGCTCATGAATAACTCCGCATCGGCGTTTGCGAGCACAGGTACGTAGAGGACGTCGATAGAAATTCCTTCTGGAATTTTCATCAATAGGAATTACTGCATCGAGAAGAATTACTTCAAATTGTAATTTCTCCATTCTCCACATCTGGAATGTTTGCTACTTGGGCTCAGTGAAGGCTGTGCATTTTCAATCAAAATTAAACTTTAGTTCAACAACTTGGAAACTGGTAAACTCGAACGAATCATGAACTAAAGTTCAAATTTGATTTGAACCTGAAGTGTCGCCAGACGGGACTTTACATGAGGGGCTCAGCAAGTTCAGCTCAAATCTTGTAAACCTTGAGGCAACATTCGTTATAGTGTAGATCGAGCCCAAATTCACAAAATTTACGGAAAACTGAGGGCAATCTGCAGATAATAGAACAGAAAAGAGACCGGGTGCACTATCGTCGCGAAATTGTGCCAGCAGACACTCAATCGGTCAGTTGATCAAAAAACGAATAGCGTATCTTGACTGCTGATCGCTTGAATATTTCCAATAGGGCTGGGTCTTGAGGCGTCTGCTGCCTGCATGTGATGTTCTTTACCATATGCCTAAGATACACGTGCGTAAATTAAGCTGAATTAAAAGTTTAGCTGTGAGCTTTGTTGAATTTGTCCCTGTCATTTGTTCTTTTTTTGATGCTGTAATTTTTGCTATTTATTGATTCTGCTTCTTTTGGAGACTGCAGCGTTATAATAATTCAGCGCAATAGTTGTTGTTTCTACCAACAAGTTTCTCGTTCCGTACCCACATTATCATGACCTGTCATGACGCCATAATAAAGTGACGAGCGCAGCCAGTAGAAAACGTGCGAAGCATTCTCGCACATGTATATATATTTATGAGCAATGTCATCGATTTAGCCGTATTGCTAAACGACGTCAGCAAAATTTGATTTCTGTCATGACTTCATAATTACGACCATGACGCTCCGTTCGGCGTTTCGACACAAACAGTGGTGTCAAATTACAGTATTAAAATTATAGTAGCATAAAATTCCGTAGATTCAAATAGGAATACATTTCCTTAGCGTCATCATCTAAGGGGCGCCAAGAGTGTGGTAGAGTATCCATAACTTCGAAAAGACGCACAACAATTCCTTTATTGGAGCCCAAGATTTTTCGGAAAGTAAGGTAAATAAGTGGCAAGCAATTACATAAGAAAGCAGTTGCGAGGACTCTCGACTGTTACAATGCAGTGTAGACTTCGCAGATAAGCACTTGGGAAGTGTTTATCGCAGGCTGGCAATTAAATCGTGTTTTCTGTTTCCTTTAGGGGCAAACGTGGACAAGTGTAGCACCGATATTCCTTCTCGTATCGACGGTCAACGAGACTCTGAGAGATTACTCGAGATTTTAGAGGCACAGTCCGGTGGCTTCGCATCAACGTGCTCGACAAAACTTGCGTGCAAAACAAACTAAAAGAAATTTTCATAAATTAGCATATTGCTTCGTTCCACGGGCGAATATGGCTCCGCATTACGAGCATCGCGCGTCCCAACATCTCAAGCCCCGCGCACGCGCGAGACTCTTCGCATCTGCATCAGCACGATGGTTTCGAAATCTGGCGAACCGCCAAATCCCACGAAAGCGGCGAGGAGCGTTTGACACCGCCATACGATACGCTCTACAGTAAACTTAAGCGATTCATTCCAGCGATCTCCGTCGTAGCGAAAATCAAAAGCGCTCGCAGCCTTAAGCCTAAATGCCGCGCATACTGAGCAACATTCACGCTCGCGGTGGTCTCGATGGTCTGTCTGTGAAGTCACGAAAAGAACTAAGCCTAAATAACTTCTATGCACTAAGCAAAAGACGTCGCCCGTAGCATCCCCACTGTCCCGTGCTTTTTTTTTTTTTTTGAAGCCACGTAAACTGCTAAGCCTAAATTGCTTCCCTGTACGCACCCGACGTTGACATTTATGACGCCGCGCCTTTTTTTTTTTCTGCACGAAGCGGAACATAAGGAATGACGCGAAGCGGTTTGGTGTCAACGGGTTTTATGTGCACGCGGTGCCAAAAACAAACGAAAGCTTTAGCGGCGACGCAACAATTTGGGAAGCCCGCGCTTTGGAAGCGCCGGCAAAATGCGCATTGCTTAAAGGATCACGGTTCCGAGCTCACCAGCCATATTTGTCGTACAAAGAGATTATATCACGGCGCTTTCGACGTACACCAACGCGGCCGGCGCCAAAGCGACGTTTTCCCCATTATTATACAAGAGCAGCGAGAATTACCCACCCTGAATAGTACACCAAGCAAGCGTTGAATGAGCTCTTCCGTAGAAGACGCCGTCCATTTATTTAACAGTGCAGTTATGCGGCATTAATCTCTAACGGCGGCAAGAACTGAGGGCCCCATACGGAGCTTTCGCGGCTATGGTCCCAGGTACCGACGCAATTTTTTATTACGATAGCAATTATATGTCCACTCCGGGCGCATTTCCGCCCTCAGCGTCGCCGTGATGTCCCGTATAAAGTTCAAGCCCACTAACATCGTGGCCGCGCGCCAGATGCTGTGGGTGCGAATGAAAGTATGCGAGGGTGATCCGAGGTTGGCGACTCGATCTCGTGCGTGCAAGGGAGGAAGCGTGCCGTCTTCCCTCGCGCGAAATGTAACGGCGGGGGGGGGGGGGGGGGGGGTTGCGGAGTTCTACTCTCGCGGTGGCTGAGCATGGCTGCGCGGGTGCTATCTTTAAAACTAACTTCGATGAGTACAGAGTCTAGGTGCACCGAGGGCTGATAGCTTCGTGTGCGCTATATTCTTGCCACTCGGTTCGCATTGAAGCGAGACGCAGCACGAAGGTCAATTCGCTCGCTGCTGCGGGCGCTGTCCTCACGCCAGCGTTTTGACAGCGAGTGTCCACGGTCATCGAGTCAGTTGTCTTTTCGCCTGTGGGCGCATGACACCACGTTCCTCAATTCATTCCGTAAGCAAATGTTCATGAGTTTATAGGGCCGATAAAACTAGTATCCTTACTTCGCATAGCTCTCAATAATTGGCTTTTGCAGCTGGTGCTTCGCCTTTTAAGCGAAACTGCAACTTTTTCTTTCTTTCTTTTTCTTTTTTTTCTTTGTGTGTGACTTGCTTCTGATACAAGGTCATTGAATGTTCGGTACAACGTCAGGAAAAAGTGAAAAAGCCGCTGTATCGAGCAACTTGAGAGGGATCCCACCCACTTTGACATAAGCATCAACGAGTCACCTAATTCTTAAGAGAACAAGAAGTTCACAAGAAGTACCCTATTTTTCGGACATAATAAGTCCCGCCTTTGTATAAGTCGCACCCCACGAGTTCCGAAGAAAGATTGGTGTATCAGTCGCACAGTGAGTGAGTGAGTGAGTGAGTGAGTGAGTGAGTGAGTGAGTGAGTGAGTGAGTGAGTGAGGGAGTGAGTGAGTGAGTGTAGAAGGCAGTCCCGCTTTCCGTTTTCGCTAACAGTTGTATATCATCAGGACGTAAGCCCCCGTCTCCCTCAGCGCCAATTGCAAAACCGAGCTGTACGCACACTCAGCCACAAAAGTTTACGGGACATTAGATTCGCAAAAACAAAATAGTTTTCCTAGAAGCCTGGGCTCATATCCTAAAATTTAATGTTTCCGTCTGTAGTACTTCCGTTTCTTTTTTTGCAATGAACATACTAATCCACTAATTCAGAAGCGGCAGGGCATAGCACAAGAATTCACAACTGCAGCGGGACCGCTGTCCAGTAAACTTTTGCGACCGACTGACCGTAGCAGCAAAAAACCGCGTTTTTGCGTTTATTGCTACTTTTCAAGTGCTTAGGTGAGGAATGTGCACTTTCGTGCTGAAGGCAGAATTAAAGCAATGTCAAATATACTCGAGCAAACAAAATATCGTCGTTTTTGCGCATCGTTTTCCAGGCAGTTAAGGAAGCACTCAGGTGGCATAATCAGAGAGGAACGTCATCCCACTGAAATTTAAGACGGCGCAGCGAGGCGATATTGTGGTACGGCACACCGAGCTTGAAGCACAAGGTCACAGTGGAAAAGCGTGTTCCATAACGCGTGCAATTTTTTCGCTCCACGGCGTTTTCATACGTCGACAGCAGATGGCGCGGGCACGCACCTTCGCTTGCGGCGTGTATATATATATATATATATATCTTTTGTGGCATCTTGCGCCTTGTCTTACGTTGTGTCATCCCGTTTCTTGTGACAATAATATTTGTTTTTCTTTTGTTTTTTATGCCCAGCTACTCTCAGCGCTTGATGTATTCTGTGAAGCTTATCCAAAAGTATGTTGCTACGAATTCACAAAAGTGTTTCTAAACAATTTTACGCTAATGGCGATCCATCCGAGTAGCAAACAGGCTCTTCCAATAATGCTGCTTGTTACGTTTACTTGTAGTTCCTCTTCTATTCGTATTTTGAGTCACCAGCACACATGTTCGAAATCTCCCCGCACTATAAAGATCTCTTTCATTTTGATTTTTTTCTTCATCTCATGCTGGCAGAATGCGAGCCGTCCACGGCAGCTGACATACACGGCCCTACCAATCGGCAAGGGCCAACAACATTCCGATGCAGCATAAATTTTTCCGGCATTGATACCTTTCTATGTAATAAACGACGCGTTTTTTGGACCAGTAAATCAGCGGACGTCACCAAAGATGCACCAAAAACTTCCAATCTCTACAAGGATACGACTCACGCGTTGCCTCCCTACTGAAAAAAAAAATGTGAACGGGAATCTACGAGAAATGTTGTACGCTATTATTGCTCCATAGACTGTACGATTTCCCATCGACTGCACGAGTTCCCGTCGACTGAACGATATGTCGCGGACTGAACGATTTGTCGTACTACACGTGTGTATGAGATTGCATTCTTGCCAATTCACGAGATTCTCCTGTAGCATGCACGAGTTTGTTTGTACGAGCTGAGTGCATACAAGATAAAAGACCCTATACGACTTGCAAGAGTATGAACCCTAAAAGTACTGGCACTTCCTTTACATACTTACTATAATAATTCAAATAAAGTTCTTGTAAGTGGTACTACATGCATGATCACTTGTGCTGACCATACTGCAGTGTAATGGTTGTTCACAATTCCACCTTAGCACACTTACATTTGGCCTTGCTTAAAGTGCCTTTGTATACCAAACAACATGAAATTGAACAACAGGAGTCGCTGTAAAGAGAGAAATGAATGGGATTACCCTAATGTGAAGCAACTGCACAGGCTAAAGAGAAACATGGCTTCAAGGTCTAGATGGAAATATAAAAATGGAATTAAGCTTTGGGTCGGGTATTATGGCGCTGTCTCAATATCTTAACACGTTTACTCAGTATGTACTTATCCCAAAAACTTGTTAATATCCAACGCCTCCCTTTGCACTAATGTTGTCTATGCCTGAGGGGGCTAAGGCTAAACCTTAGTTAGCCACAACATTTTAACCGTCAAATTAAAGTCCGTTATGACATTTGGTTGCCGCTTTCAATAGCGTGTAGCTGTTGACATAGCAGCTATAATTATCGTAGGACACCACGGCTTGAGCATGGCGCGTATAAAACACTTTTTTTCAGTGAGAAAATATATTCTGGTACTCTTTCGGGGAGCAGCCTATACGCTGCTCCCCAGAAGAGTACCAGGAAATGCGAATACCGCATATATGCATTATTCACAACAAGAGGCCCTGTTTCTCTGAGAATGCCACAGCCAATTACATATTTCAAATTGACCATATTAAAATGCATGCAAAGTACAGCATGGCTTTGAGGGTACCACAAACAATTGAAATTCACATCAGCCAAGTTCAGCAGTCGACACCATAATCAAGCCTCTAGAAGTTGGGTATATTAGCGAGTTGACAGAATAATGAGGAGAAGGTGAGGGAGACAGTGCCACTATAGCATAGTTCAAGCTTTAGCCCACATCATGTGCAGAAGAGCAAAGAATACTCAGCTTTCTGTTATACTCTCACCAGTAACCACTGCACCAGGTACTGACATGCATAACAAGCAGTTTCTGATACCACGTTATTACAACCTGCACCTGATGTGACAGCCGAGATTAGCTTCAAGCTTGACGCTAAGCTGTACTAGGGACACATTATGAACTGGCTACATTAAAATCTAAAGCAAAAGTCTTGAACATTTTTTGCCAAACTTGCCAGCCTGTGCACTTTATATCTTGCAAAAATCCTAGACAGAAATCCTGTGTTGGAAAGACAGCACGCACTTTCTTAAAGCTTTCTCTAAGCACCCACGTTTTTCTATGCATACATTATAACCACTATTTACCTTGACACGCTGTACACAAGCCGAATACTTGGAACAGCAGAAACTAACAACATTTGTTTAGATCAGTGAGTTCATCTCAGTGCTTTTGTTGCTGCCAATATAGCCTGCTTCTGGAACATATATTAATAAACTTACCTAAACCAAGTGCCCCTCTGGTATTTTTGTCAGGGATTTTTCACTGCTAACAAATAAGAAAGCAGCCTAAGTACCACAACTACTTTACGTGCATTTTCGCAATCCCATGTCACCCCATCTCTCAACAGCTTTAAAACGTCTTCACCAATAGAACTTCATTCTCATTACTTAGTGGAACATTAGTAAAATTGTAGAATGAGCATGAATTTGTAAATAGCCCGAGAGATTCAGGAAAGTTCGCAGGTACCGAATACACGAACAGAATCTAGAACACATAAATGACCGTGAGCGTTTCGTACGCAGCTTGTAAAAGCAAGCAGATCAGATGCTTTGTCGTGCTGTTCAGGCTGCATTAGTGCCGCAGACTCCTATGTGGTGCAGAGATGCCTCCGTCTCAGGAAATTGACATCCCTAAACAATTAGAAATGTTCAGCTTATTGCAATCACTTCTGAAACTGCAAACTTGTGATTTAACAACATCACGCTAAATTGTGAAAAACTCTCGTACAGCCAGCTACATGAAGCTGTATCCGCTTAGACAAATTAAATATCTCATTCTTACATCACAGGCAGTTATTCAACGTGTCAAAGGCAGGTAAACGCACAGAACACTAAACACAAGAAATACAGGTTGCCTTGGCGACAATGTATAGGCAGAAAAATTTGCATGCAAGCTAAAATATTCTCGCGAGTTGGAGCATTCAGGTGCCGTCGCGCGTCGACGTTAGCTGTGAAAACAACACATCAACGTACTGCTGGAATTGTCTGTACGATTTCTTGCCGATAAATTACGTACAGAAGCAGAGACATTCACCGCTTGAATTTTTGTGCCCGTTGAGACCAAGCGATGCCCGGCGCTAGCACACTTCATAACAAACAGCAAATAAACAATAGATGAAGCTCTTAGCAACAACAATCTCGGGGTAATTTTGCTGAAACTTCTTGCTAAATGTGCACTACTATGTCGAACGAACATTAGGAAATCACTTTTTTATTGTTTTTGTAGCTGTACTAATCATCTTCTGCTCCGCATGACAAGGCACACTACATGAACCATAAGAATGCGCTAGGCGCTGGGCTTACCTTTTGAGGCGAACGCTCTTCGTGTCAGTTCACGCCACATCGACTGTGTGATCGCCTGTGTGTGTGATAGGCATCGTTCAGTGTTGTTATCAGAAGCGGATAAGCAACCGCCAGTGTGTGTAAGAAGCACGCGCTGTTTCGAATAAAGCATTGTCTGTTCCGGAGCCCGTTGGTCTACTTGCTCGTCACGCTGCGTGCGTCACCGTCCGCGCAGTACACAACACATGGCGACGAGAATGGAATCGACGCAAGTGGCTTCCCTGGACCGCGGCGGATGCTGACAACAAGCGGGCCTGGCAACCAGGCCAGGGCGGCGGAACCTCGAGGAAACGGCAACATGTCAAAGGTGGGAAGAACCGACTGCTTCGACGAGAAGGCCGAAAATTTTGACTCGTACGTGGAACGGTTCGAGTTGTATGTGGAGGCAAATGAAGTAGCCGACAGCAAGAAATTAGCCGCATTCTTGACGGTCGTAGGACCGAAATCATACGAAATGCTGAAAAACCTGCTCGTACACCATGCACCGTTCAGTAAAAGGTACGATGAGGCTAAAGCGGTTCTGAAGAACCATTACAGTCCCCGGAAAGTAATCGTAGCGGAAAGGTGCAGATTCAACCGCCGTGTACAGTATGAACAAGAAAGCGTGACAGACATTATACTCCAGCTGAAGAATTTAGCTAGAGGTTGCGCATTCGGTGACTTTCCTGACCAAGCCTTGAGGGACAGGCTCGTGGCAGGGCAGCGATGTGCGGGCGCCCAGCGAGAGCTGTTTGCGTCTGACGCCGGGTTTCTGACCTTTGAAGGGGCTTGCCAAATCGAACCGCGAAATGGCATTGAAGCAGTCGCAACAAATTTTGACGAAGCAACTCGTCAGACTGACATGGCAGCTGAAAGCAGGTAAATAGGCAATCTTTCAGGCCAACAATGCCCCGTCAGGAGAGAACCGATAGAATGTTTCCGATGCGCAAAAAAGCACTCGGAAAGAACATGTCGGTACCGCAGGTACAAGTGCCACAACTGTGGCATGCAAGGTGATCTCAGGACGATGTGCAAACGGGGAACCGAACCACGCAAAGAACTAAATTGGGTGGACGACTCCACGGAAGAATGGGATAAAGATTTGCAAATTTGTAGTATCCAAAGCAACAAGTCCGCGTATTATGTTACCGTGGATGTAGAGGGCCACAACGTGACCATGCAAATAGACACGGGCGCCTCAGCGACGGTGATGCCAAAGGCAATCAGCAAAACTGGGCGCACCTGCCCCTGGAGGCGGTGGCTGATCCGTTAAGAACGTACACGGGCGAGCTTGTCCCTGTTCTTGGTTCGGTCGACGTGCAAGTAAAATACAACAAGCAGATTTGCGCGTCCTTCCCCTGATAATAGTCGATGCAGGAAAGCAGTGGTCGTGCCTACTGGGAAGAAACTGGCTGAGTCGACTAAGGGTAATTTGGAACGAAGTTGCTGCCATAGGGTCATTAGACATTGTAACTGAGCTGAAACAGAAATTTGCGCCTGTTTTTTCGAAGTAGTTAGGACCAGTTTCCGGGTTCAAAGCCCGAATACTAATAAAACCGGACAGCAAACCCGTGTTCTGTATAGCACGTAAGGTACCTTTCGCTCTTGTTGAACCAGTGGGAAATCAGCTGGATACTTGGGAGGAAGCCGGCGTCGCGAAGCGGGCAACACGGAGCGGTTGGGCAACGCCCTTGGTCGCTGTGCAAAAAGACGGAGGGGCAGACGTCCGGTTGTGTGGTGAATATCAGCTCGCTGTGAACCCCGTGCTCAAAACAGCATTACCCGCTTCCGCTACCAGACTTGTTAGCAGCTTTAGAGGGCTTGAGTGTTTTTTTTTTTTTTTTTTTTTGGCGTTTTGGATGTAGCCTCTGCATACCAGCAAGTAGAGCTATGCGAAGACTCCGAGTCACTCTTGAAGATAAACACGCATAAAGGGCTCTTCCAATACCAGCGTCTGCCCTTTGGCATTTCAAGCGCTCCGGCAGTATTTCAGTCGCTTATGGACAGAATTCTCAGTGGTATTCCTCACGTAGGATGCTACATTGATGATGGAATCATTGGGGGTACCACTACGTCGGACTGTCGAGAGCGGCTAGAACAAGTACTGCAGCGGTTTCAGGCCCAGAATGTAACTCTTCAAGAGGACAAATGCAAGTTTTTTTCAAACGGAAGTTCGGTACCTGGGCCACCGGATATCTGCAGCCGGAATCCAGCCTTTGGATCAAAAGTTAAAGCAATTACGGCTGCGCCAGAACCCTCAAATGCAACGGAATTGAAATCATTCTTGGGCATGGTGACCTTTTATTCCAAGTTCCTGTCAAACTTGGCGACCATGGCAGCACCGCTGTACGCTCTTTTAAAGAAAGGTCTGCGGTGGCACTGGTCCAAAGAATGCGCTGCAGCTTTCCACAAAACAAAGAAGCTACTCACGTCGAGCACAGTACTCTGCTACTACAACCCAAAGCGACCGCTTGTACTCAGTTGCGATGCATCCTAGTACGGACTGGGCGCAGTGATTTCGCATGTGCAACCAAACGGGGACGAAAGGCCCATTGCGTTTGCTTCTCGAACATTATCGGCAGCGGAACGCGCGTACTCGCAAAATGAAAGTGAAGCGTTGGCCATAATATATCGGTTGAAGTTTCATCGATATCTGCACGGCCGTCGTTTTACGCTTTTCACGGACCACCAGCCGTTACTCGGCATTCTAGGTGCCTGCAAGCCGATACCAACTTTAGCCGCTGCGCGCATGCAACCATGGGCGCTTATCTTGGCGGGATGTCGTTACGAGCTTACGTATCGGAAAGGGTCCCAAATGGAAGTGCCCGATACGTAATCGAGATTGCCACTTCCAAGTCAAGCAAAGGATGACGAGGCCGACTGTTTTGCAGTTTTTGAAACGACGCCACTGTCGGCCAGAGATGTCGCCAAGGCTACCAGACGGGACAAAGTGCTGTGCAATGTTGCTGAACTTACTCTTAGTGGATGGCCACTGCAAGTAAAATCCGAGCTACGGCCATACCACACCAGACGAATGGAACTATCGCTAGGGCAAGGATGCGTGACATGGGTAGCAGGGTCATTGTTCGCCCAAACTACACTCTTAGGCAAAGTTACACCCTTTGGCTTGCTTGCCCCTTCTGCCACACAACAATAATCGTTATCTGCCTTGATGCGTTTCCTTTCTTTAACGCTGCGAGCCCGGTACTTTCCAGTAACGAACGGCACGCGTGTTATCAGCATAGAACAGTTTACACCGTTTGGAGTGCCCCTTCTGATTACGCGCGTGCCGTTCGTTACTGGAAAGTTCCGGACTCGCAGCGTTAAAGAAAGGAAACGCATCAAGGCAGATAACGATTATTGTTGTGTGGCAGAAGGGGCAAGCCAAAGGGTGTAACTTTGCCTAAGAGTGTACAAGAATATGTGTTGGCATTGCTGCATGCTGAGCACCCGGGAACAGTCTGAATGAAAGTGTTAGCTCGCCGCCTAGTGTGGTGGCCTGGGCTTGACGCAGCCATTGAAACCGTCGCGAAAAGTTGCAAAATCTCCGAGGCAACGTAGAGTAGCGCTCCCCGCGCCCCTTTGGAACCCTGGCCATTTCCCGCTCGCTGCTGGCAAAGAGTACACGTTGATATTTTTAGAGTGCGAAGGCGCTTCATTCTTGCTGTGTGTCGACTCTTATTGAAAGTGGATTACTGTCTTTCACATGAAATCGACAACGGCCTTGAACACCATTGAATGACTTCGTACCCTCTTTGCTGCATACAGGTTGCCGGAAGAGCTAGTGTCAGATAATGGCCCCCAGTTTACGGCGCGAGAGTTCAATGATTTTCTCGACTCATGGGGAATGTGTCACACGTACAGCCCACCTTATCACCCGCAGTCTAATGGAGCAGCGGAAGGGTGTATGCACACAGTAAAGAATGCTTTGCGTAAGCAACTACTCCATGATAGCGCTTCCGGCAGCCACAGGACGCTACGAGAACGCCTAGACCATTTTTTGCTTGCCTGTCGGACAACTCCATGCGCAGTAACGGGCCGGTCACCAGCCGAACTCTTTCTAAAAAGGGCGCCGCGTACAAAGCTGTCACTGCTAAAGCCATCATTTCAAGAAGACGTGATAAAGGGGCAACGAATGTCCAAGGCTCAACGCGACCGAGGTCTCTCTCCTTGGCGCTGCTTCAGGGAAGGGGACCGCGTCTACGTTAAAACTGTCGGAGGGGAGAAAACAGCGTGGACTGAAGGCCGAATAGTGAAGGTCATTAGCCCTGTGACGTACTTGGTGGACCCGATGAGCAAAGTGCACTTTATTCACGTTGATCATTTGCGTATGGTCAGTTATTCCTAGCACGCAGATACGTCTACCCCATGCCAGTCATCCCAGCCAGCCATTCCAGAGCACCTGCCGTACGCGGGCCCCCAGACAGTCCCGGCGGGTATGCCCGGGAGCACGACAGGTGTGCCCGAGTGGGACCAACCCATGGAGGGAGACCATCAGCCAATGGGTCAACGAGAGCATCATCTAATACATCCTGAGGATGAGGCAACCGTTCAGCCCACGGCCCCTATGCCAGGCACCCGTCCAGCCCACGTCACCCCAGTCCCCTGCCGTACCACGTAGAAGTTCATGATAGTGGCACCCACCTGTTCGTTACGAGTAGGAGGACTTTCGCGAAGGAACTTAGCTTGTGGGGCGTCATTCAGTGTTCTTATCAGAAGCGGATAAGCAACCGCCAGCGCGTATAAGAAGCACGCGCTGTTCCGAATAAAGCATTCTCTGTTCCGGAGCCCGTTGGTCTACTTGCTCGTCACGCTGCGCGCCTGCGCGCGTCACGGTCCGCGCAGTACAAAAAACAGACTGCACCAACGATCCTTACGGCGTAAACACTGTTGAATTGCGGTGAACAGCACGCGATAGCACAACTATCAACAAATTCTTCCTCGCACTGTGACCCGATGTGGGAGCGGCGAGAGTACCAGATGTTCTCTTGAGCCGGAAACAAAGAAAGCGCGAATGGACCGAACTAGTACGATCAACAACGGCGCACCGCAAGAAACATACACCGAGCTAATAGCGTTGCACAGACCCATGGGCTTAGTGATCGTCAATGCACACAAAAAAAAAGGAGCACGCTAAGCACCGCGTAAATATGATCAAACGATCACTATCCCATCGACCACCCGGACCGTCGCAACAACGTTTATAGATGTTCTTTAAGTACCCACTACTCCTTGCCTCGCCTATGTGCACCGAGCAGCTCGCGGCCGTTCCCGCCACCGCAGTGCTGCCATCGACTTCCACGCCAAGCGTACGGGCGTCGTCTGCTATAGCCTGGCATGGTTATGGTTGTTTGTCGCGGCACACGGCAGTTACGTGGTGCTCGCTGAATAAAGCAGCCGTTATTTCTTTCTGTTGTTGTTTAAGCTGAAGTATAACATTCTAAGACACCATACCTGAGGGTGCACGTCCGAAGAAAGAAATGAGATGGCAAAAAATAGTGGGCCTATACATACCCGAGTGCGCACGCAATATTAACGCTCGGTGACCCACATATCGCCGGTACTGGCGTCTCCGTGAGCGGAGAACTTGTACCTGACGCAAAACGCCCCAAACACCGGCCACGTGCGCGAGAACAGTGACAAGGCACACACAGTGAGGAAATCGGCTACAGCACAAGAAGCGCGAACACCCGCAACTATCGTGCACATGTCAACAGAAAAGCGCCGCTCACTTGGCGCAGAGCTCGACCGCAGCGTCCTCACAGAACCAAGAACAAGTCGCGCACTGCTGGAAAGGAAGAGTCGCGCGGCTGAGAAAGTAACTATAATGCTCGGTCTGAAATGAGGGGAAATTACATCATTTTCTTATGATAGAGGATGTTTACTTCGCCGTCTGTGGTTCCTGTAACCGTAATCGCATGGGTAGTAGTAGAGTGCACTAGAATCGCGGAGTGGATCCGACGGAGGCCACGGCAAATGTCGAGAGTGAAGAAATAAACGTTGAAATTTGCGGCGGCGCAGCAGTCGCCGCCTTAATGCTCCTCCATCTTCTGACGTTCCGGCTAATCCGGTACCTCGGCGGCCCAGCAGAACCACGCCTACCGACGGTAATTACGGCGGCGCCGAACTGTCGTCTCCTCGACGCTCCGTCGTCTGCTCGACACAGCGTCAGGCTTGTGTTCGTTTCGTCAATGTTTATTCCTAGTATGTGCGAAAAAAAGAATACAATAACGTGACTGCTTTGCCATGAATTAAGGTTCCTCGCTTCCGTCAAACGATTCCGTCTGCAGGGAACATGCTTCCCCCCGAACGTTATCTGAGGGGAAGCATGTTCCCTGCAAACGGAATCGTTTGACGGAACTGTTTGACGGAACTGGAACTGTTTGTACGCGGTGATTCCGTACAGAGAGTTAGTCGAGACCTGCTATAACTGCAGACGAGTGGGACATCGGGCGGACGTTTGTTATCGTCCGAAGACTAATCTGTGTCGCCGTTGCGGAAAGGATCATCCTGCGCCACCGGAAGGAGAGCCGCTGACCTGCACTCCGGACTGCATCGTGTGCCATGGGGCGCACAACACGGGGAGCCGGAACTGCAAGTTTCGTCTGGCCCGTAAGCAGCCGACGGGCCTGCAGCAGGGCAGTGAGGACAACGGCCAAACTGACAAGGAGGAGCGGCGCTCGAGGCCCAGGAAGCGGTCATCCAGCGGTGCGAGAGACGATAACAAGAGCAGGGACCGGTCCACTTCCTTCCCACCACTGCCCGGACCCGAGCGTGGCAAAGGAGAACAGGGTTCCAGTCATGGAAGAACTCCCAGTGCCACGAGAAAAAAGGTGAGCTGGCCCTACGTGGCCTCCCAGAGTGAGACTGCTCGAGAGAAGGAGCTACAAAGGCAGGTGCAGCAGCAGGCTGAGACGATTAAAAAGATGGAAGTCAGGATGGGAGAGATGGAACGCGCGCTTAAAAGCGACAAAGGACAAAGGGTACAGACGCCGGTGGTCCAGGCCCCACTGAAAGCGGCACAGGCGACTGCTTCTCGCGAGAGCGAGAGCACAGCTATGGAGGTGGAGAATCGGGGGAAGCTTAAGAGGCCGCCATCGGCGGATGAGGGAGCTAATGCAAAAAGAGTGGCAGAAACTTCAACGGCGGACACGCCGCAGCCAGTCGTTAAAGTCACTAGTCTTAGGGGGGAAATGTGTGCCCTTGCGGACAGAATAGGAAAACTGGAGGAAAGACAGGATAGGTTGGAAGCTCGGGTCGACAGGATCGAAGCCAGACTAGACAAGATTGAGAAGCGTCTTGACGCCTTCACCAATGACATGCGGGCTTTCCAAACACAGGTTATGGGCATGTTTCAACAGCTCAATGCTACGCTACAGGCTAGATTGCCTCCCGTAGTCGGCCAAGCGCCGATGTTAGTGAACTTAGTGCCTAATCATGGCCCCTCGCCAGCAAATTGAGGTTTGGCAGTGGAACTGCAGGGGCTTCCGTCGCAAGCGGGGGAACCTGCAATTGCACATACAAAATCTGGACAGTAAGCCTGACATTATAGCTTTGCAAGAGGCTAGTGGCTGGGTGAAATTACCGGGATTTAAGGCATTTACACCGCCAGAGATTGATCGGGGGGGTGTATCGAGCGTCTTCACGGCCGTGCTAGTCCATCGCAACGCCACGGCGATTCAGCATACCATAGATAGCAGCAGAGAGGACTACGTCCTGCTAGAGGTTCTGCCCAAAAGAAAGGACGATAAGAGTCTCTTTGTACTTAATGTATATTCTTCTCCTAAAAGTAAAGGGCTGGGCTTGCCAGAACTTTTGATAAAGACGCAACGGCTAGCGGCTAGGGCTCAACTCATCGTGGTTGGAGATTTCAACGCGCCTCATCCGGAGTGGGGCTACATCCGAGCCACTCCAAAGGGAAATAGGCTTTGGCGGGTAGCTCAGGACCTACAATGGACAATCTTGAACAACCCGCTACATCATACGAGGATAGGCAACAGCGTTCGCACAGACACCTCTCCGGACCTCACATTTGTTAAAGGTATTAGGGATGCAAAGTGGGTAAATACGGGACAGCCACTGGGCAGTGATCACTATATCCTTTCCACGGTATTTAGTGCTGCTAAGCACAAAGACAGGGTAAAAGGAACTAGAGTGACGGATTGGGACAGATTTCGGAAAGTCAGGAAAAACACAGTGAGCGGGGAAATCGAGGACTTGGGAGCCTGGGTTGAGGCGCTCAAGCAGGACGTGAAGGGTACCACAGAAGAGGTTCCGACGGTGGAGGAAGGTTTTACGGCGGACTCTAGACTGTTACACATGTGGGAAGCGCATGCGAGTCTCCTTCGGAGATAGAAGAAACGAAAGCATAATGGGGTCCTCCGTAGGAAGGTGGCCAAGCTAGAACGAGAGATCGAAACCTACACGTTGGACTTGCAAAGCAAACAATGGGGGCAGATTTGTGACAGGATGAATGGGCAATTCGGATGCAAAAAAACATGGCAGTTGTTGAGGCACCTTTTGATCCGGCGGCAACCAAATCGGCGCAGAAGGGTCAAGTGGCTAGGTTAGTTCATCAGTATCAAGGCACGACTGGGGAGTTCATTCAAGCACTCCGAAGTCGTTACATAAACGGCGAGGCGGGCGGTTTCTTGCCGGATTACTCGGGAGAGGAAAACTTCGAATTAGATGCGGACTTTACGGTGGCGGAGGTGGAGTTTGCAATGGGGCAGCTTCGTACTACGTCGGCAGCGGGTCCGGACGGGGTTACTAATAAAATGCTGAGGAACCTGGATTTCAAGTCAGTGGGGGCGCTCACGGACTTGATGAACAAATATTTGGCGGCCGGGGAGATCCCGGCAGAGTGGAAGCATGCTAGGATTACATTTATTCCTAAACCAGGGAAGAAGATCTGTATTGAGAATCTTCGACCCATCTCGCTGATGTCCTGCTTGGCCAAATTGATGGAGCATGTGGTCCTCAACAGGCTTCAGGGCTATGTGGAAGACAAGGAGTTGATACCTAAAACGATGATTGGCTTCAGGGCTAATTTATCAACGCAGGACGTCATGATACAGCTCAAAAAGGACGTGGTTGATCCTGGGTACGGCACGGGCACCAAGGCTATCTTGGGGCTCGACCTCACAAAGGCCTTTGACAATGTCACCCATGAGGCAATATTAAGGAACCTATCGGACATAGGACCGGGGGGTAGAACCTTCCGATACATCAGATCATTTCTGGAGGATAGGACTGCGGAGATTGTAGTCGGAGAATTTAAATCGGATCCTTTCCCGTTGGGGGGCAGGGGGACACCACAAGGGTCGGTTTTATCGCCGTTCTTGTTTAATCTCGCCTTGATCAAGATACCACCCAGGCTGGCAATGATATCGGGACTTAAACATACATTTTATGCGGATGACATTACTCTATGGGTAACAAGGGGAAGCGACGCACAATTAGAGGAAACTTTACAACAGGCAGTGGATATTGTGGAGGAGCTAGCGGGGGAGGCAGGACTCTCGTGCTCTGAGCCCAAGTCCGAGCTTTTTGTGCTTAGGCATAAACCAAGAGGGATACATGCGAGGCACTATGTGCCGCCACCACCGCTGAAGGTGAAAGTGGGGGGTGCACCGGTCGCTGAGGTCCAAACGATCAGGATCCTGGGGCTGTATCTGCAGACTAACAGGAAGAATAGGGAGGTCTTGGAAAGGCTCAAAAATACTGTCAATGCTACCGTGAGACTTATCAGGAGAATCGCCAATCGTAAACAAGGCGTCAAGGAAAAAGACTTGTGTAAGCTGGTACAGGCGTTTGTGCTCAGTAGAATAGTGTATGCGACGCCTTATATGAAGATGGACGCGACGGAGAAAGGCAAGGTGGAGGCTATGATTAGACAGGCGTATAAGGCGGCCCTTGGGTTGCCTAACAATACTTCTACCGAAAGGCTGCTGGGATTAGGGGTGCACAACACCTTGGAAGAACTGCGGGAGGCACACTTGGCGATGCAACTCAGTAGACTTTCCAAAACGAAAGTAGGGAGCGATATATTGGAAGGGATTGGCATTGGAGTTGATCCTCCTGCTGGGGACATGAAAATTCAGGTGAAGCGAGAAATGCACAAGGGCTTGTACATAAAACCTTTACCTAAAAATATGCATCCGATACATCACGAGAACCGTAGGAAGGCAAGAGCCAGAGCTTTACATGCTAAGTACGGGAAGTACAACGGGGCAGTCTACGTAGATGTCGCCGAGTATAAGAACAAGGACGCATTTGCAGTTGCGGTGGTGGACGGGCGGGGACACTTAGTGACCTCTGGATCAGTCAAAACCCGCTCCTCAGAAACTGCAGAGGAGGCGGCGATAGCGCTAGCTATAAGGTAATACTGAAGCTGACCTGATTTTCAGCGACTCTAAAACAGCCATCCAAAATTTGGCGAGGAGCAGAATCTCTGTCACAGCGGCAGGATTACTAAATCGGGCCACGGGGCGAGGGACTACGGAGGTGGAAATTGTCTGGGTACCGGCCCACTCTAAGAACCCTGGGAACGAGGCGGCTCACATGAATGCTCGAGGTTTCGTCAGCCGAGCAGGTGAGCCGGACGTTCCAGGGAGGTCCACGAGAGATGGGCTGGTGTCCTTTCACGACATTACTAACCATTACAAACTTGAGCGGAGAATTTACCCTCCACCGGACAAGCAATTGGTGAAGGCGCAGGAAAGCGTCTGGCGAAGATTGCAGACGAGATCTTTCAATAACCCATACGTGTTAAACAAAATCTACCCGGACGTTCAGCCGGAATGCAAATGGTGCCAGGAACTGGCCACCTATGACCACATATTATGGAGCTGTAGCATAGCGCCGCCACCGGCGGATATTATGCGTGATCCTTCTCTCGAGCAGTGGGAGGCCGTGTTGGCCAGCTCAGACCTGGTCGTCCAGACCAGGGCCGTGGAGTGGGCCACCCAGGTCGCCGTCAGCCATGAGCTGATGGCCATCTAGCACGGAATCGTCGGCACATGCGTTCTGACGAAAATAAAGTTTTTCCATCCATCCATCCATCCGTCTGCAGGGTGTTTACTCTCGCAGACGGCCCTCACATATGTGTACAGTTTTCTCGTAACTTGGCACAGTGTTCGAAGAATGAGAGGATGAGCACATCTCAATGAAAGAACTATTGCTTAGTAGTGGGTTGCAAAAACGTATACAGTAGATTGAAATGCCAGGCCAAGCTCTCGCTCTTCGAAGTCCCTAAACATGAAGAAAGGCGACGCGTGCGGGAGCTCAATCTTCACCGCACCGATCGGCCCTTTAGAAGCCACCGACTCCATTTGGAAGCTGCACTTTGATGCAAAGTACATACTGAGGCATTATGTGCATATCATCGAAGGCAAGAAAGTATCTACACAGTGTGGAAAGCCTGCGCATCGGTCTGATGCTGTAACCACAAACTTTTGCCGTATATTCCGGAGTATCTCTACGAGCACCCTACACCCGAGCAGCCCACGCGACAGAGAATGGCCTCATAGGCAACAGATGAAAGCCGGTCATCAAAGAGAATGCTCCCGCTCTCACTTGAACGCTCTTTCAGATCGGAGGCATGTGACAATGGAAAACTGCGCTAGTATAGACAACTGATAGCATGCTTCCTAATCCAAGCAAACATCAGCAATGTGTTTGCTTTCGTAACCCAGGGGATCTGGAAAACCGACTACATCTCAGGTGTATGAGGCATAAAAATAAGAAAGAAACGGATATTCCGTAAATATCTTCAAAACACACAATTAACCTACAAGCAAATGTGCTGCACATAACGAATAATGTGACCCACATTCTCCCTAAATGTCAAATCGCTGCCGTTATTGGGGCGCCGGAGAAATTTTGTTAGCATTCAATATATCGCCTTGAGAAAGGAAGAAAACAAATGTTTAAAAATTCTTATTTAGCCCCTAATTATGCCACACAGTTCATTTATTCCTGTACCTCATCCCATTACTGCACATGATCCATATTTCTTCGGAATATGAGCTCTGCATTTCGTTATCTCATGAGACAGTGAAACACGCACATAAGGTTTAAGACGGAAAGCAAACTGCAAACGCGATCCACCTGACTGCGTGGCTCCCGCTAATCCAGGCACGGTCATCCTCGAACGCAACTGCAATGCTGCGCTCGACTGCGGCCATGCTTCTGTTCGGCACGCTGCCGACCATCGCCTCCGCGGCCTCCGCCACGCGCGGGGGCGTGGCCTCCAGAAGAAGGCGATGGTGGCTCCATCTGGATTCTCAATAAAAAATGCCTCAGCGCGGAGCCCTCGCTGGACCCACTCTCCCAATCTAGTGCACTCTAGTAGTAGAGGCGTATTATTTCCACGTTGTGCGCGTTAGGCGGTCTGTTTCAACAACTTTGCTGGCATTGCTTTGAACAGCGAGCACAGCAACCTGCCGAGCAGCCGTATGAACCGGTCAGGGCTGTAAAATATGTTTGAAGTTTGCAGCACATCGTCGTTCGGTTTGTGAATGTTAGAAGGTGTTCGTGTTTCTCAGCGGCGTAATCAACGACTGATTTTGCGTCGAGTGGCGTACACTTTGTTCCGGCTTGTTGTGCGCCGTCTGCGGATGTGTACTGTTCATGAGTGGTGCTGCTTGTGCATCGGGCAATGGTGACACGCCGGCTGGATTCGCTTTCTTGTAAGAACATCCGTGCCGTCTTTAGCGAGTGCTTTGGGCAACTGCTGGAGTTGTGTGTGTGTGTGTGTTTGTGTGTGTGTGTGTGTGCGCGCGCGCTTCTGATATGCGTCAAACGCGTAAGAACGTCCGTACAGTCTCGCGAGTGCATTCGCAAACTGTTCGCGTTCTCTCTGTGTGCGCGCGTGTCTAACATGAGTCGTTATTGTGCCAGCGCTTTGCAAAGTTGTTTTTCATTTGGTGAGTGCGTCCGTGAATGCCAGGATGTGCTACGTGTTCGTCATTTAAAGACGCTGCTTCAATGTAGGGACACTTACATTTTGTTTTCTTTGAGGTCAGCCTTCAAAGCATGGCAAAACATTGCAGTGCGCTTAACCATCATTGGCACACGAACTATTTTGTCATTTCTCCTTTAATTTCAAAGTCAGCTTTGTGTAGCATGTAGGGAGACAAAGGCCACCTAGTTGCGACGCTGATCTCGTTTTCTGCCACTGCTTTGCACATGTGAGGATCTTTTACTAGGTCAAGCTCACTCAGCAAGTTCTGGAAGACTTCGTGCAAATAACTTTTCATAGAAGTAACTGTGTATTGATCACATGACATTTTTAGTGACTGATGGTTAGTTAATTTCCTTATGTTTTATTTATTTGTGACAAAGTGCGATGGATATTGAGTGCTATTTTGGCTATCGGTTCACCAAATTTTTTACACTGTATTTTTTGGTTTTGCTTTTTATTTTTTATACCTGGGCATGCATGGCCAATTTCATGCCTGCCTTCTACGTTTTGACATAAACTGGCACTTACATCCTCTTAGCATGGCTAATAAAAAGAGATTAGCAGATTTGTATTTGACTGTATTGTGGTTGACGCACTTGGCTACTTGGAAAATATGCAGCTTCAAGTTCGCCCATTACTATCTCTGACTGACGTCTCTGATGCAAGCAATATTATTAGGGTGCGACAAAAGTGCGTGCATCTTCTGTCACTGATCAAACTGCCTGCAATAAACTCCTTTGTCAACTCGTTCTTGTTTGAAGTGTTTCCAATGCGCTATAACCACGTTTCCAGATTCTTTTATTGTGTGTGCAAACAAACATGTAGCATTTTATTATGATACTTTGAAGGTACCCAACTCCTATATTGCATTAAAATCTTAGGCAGATCTACTCTGAACAAGGAAGTCATTCTCTGATGATAGCTTTCGACAATATCATTGTGCTATCCAGTGCTTATGGGTGGTCGAGGAATGCGTCATGCAAAGGCAGTAGTATCGCCATAAGTGTTCATGCGAGAATAAGTCCCCAAGTGAAAATCATTGCATCAAAAGTACTGACAGTAGCTTTGATGGGGATGCAGGTGTTCGTTGCGCTAAATTCGAGAAGTTGAACTCTGAACCTCTTATTTGCTCTGTAATTTATGCTGGTATATGCGTCCCAATGGTTCGATGTCATCATACAGCAGATTGATCATGTTATTGCATGCACTACAAACAACTCATCATAAATCTCACCATCATTAATGAGGTTTTGTATGCATTTCGACTTAAATGCACATACTTTGTATGCAGTTCATAGTCATTCTCAAAGATCATGTTGCTCATACTACTGCAGTGCATACACATCAGACGCCACTTCACACGCCTCATACATAATCCCATCAGGTGTACACAGCACATCGAACACATCTCATACAAGCTCTACGCATTCTTGTAGCACACCGCATAAATCTCGTGCAGTTCGTAAAAATCTGCGTAGCACATCATACAAATCTCGCACATTTTCTATGAGAGCTCGTTCAATATGCGTAGCATGTAATTTATTTCTCGTAAAATCTCTGCGACATGTTTGTTCAATGCTATCGTTCAATTTCTCAAAAATTTTCATACAAATTTTCCGATAGGGAAGTATCGTGAAAGAATAAGAAAAGATGCACTATTTGTCGCACATAAAGATGTACTAATGCAAATCCACCTACACTAACAGGCCTAAAGATATTGTCTCGCCTCATGGGCTTAAATAGTGGAAAACCAAACGAAGGTGGCAAAGATTCGGTGAAAGCGTTGGATGCAGAGCCTGGCACAATGGGCAAATTGCAATAAATAGTAAATTTTTTTTACCAAAAACTTCTTGCAGGTTTCGGTATTTCCAAAAATGGAAAGTCGATGGGGAACGAATGTCTGGGGGTAACGCTGCAGGGCCGAAACCCGTTCTTTGGAATAGTGCGCATTTAGCTTATATGCGTCTAGCAGCACGCCAAGATACTTTGGCGGGACATCGATCCACTTAACGCCTTAAAAATGTTCTGGTGTATAGCACCATTAGCCAAACCATGAACCTAAACCTTTCGAGCAGTTCATTCGTGCTCCTGATACGCTGCCAAATTCATCTATTGTCGAGGCTACCTTTTCAACACTGGGCTTATCTGTGCACAAGAATGCTAGGTCATCTGCATAAGCTAAGACCTGTATTTCATCACCAAGTATACTGAAGCCATGGATGCAACGCGACTGAATCAAATTTAAGCATACACTGTAAAAAATTTTCCTCATTATACGGAAAATTTCCGTCAACATAGGGAGGAAAAGCAGGCAAAAATACAGAAAGTACGTCGTGCATCGAAAATACGACAAAAGCTTCCGTTATTAAACGGAAAGTGTTCCCTGTTTTAAGATTTACGGCAACTTCATTGTAATAATATTGATATATGCATATTGCGTGTTTCTTGTGGTCGATGCACGCGGGCGCCCCGACGAAGACGACGAACGCTCTCAAGCTGTCGGCTTAACTGGCCAGCGCCTAAATTATGGGCTTTTACGTGCCAAAACCACTTTCTGATTATGAGGCACGCACGTAGTGGAGGACTTCGGAAATTTCTACCACATGGGGCTCTTTAACTTGCACCTAAATCTAAGTACATCGTTTTTTTCCCATTTCGCCCCCATCGAAATGCGGCCGCCGTGGCTGGCATTCGATCCCGCGACCTCGTGCTCAGCAGCCCAACACCATAGTCACTCGGCAACCACGGTGGCTATCTGGCCAGCGCTGCATTATCCTTTGTAAATATACTTTGTAAACAGTCTTTAGTCTTAATCATTCGTTCGCGCAACAATATAGTGGCTACACTGTTTTGCACGAAACAGGCAGAATACCTTATTTTTGTTATGCGAACATCCGCATTTGTTATGCGAACATCCGCACTTAGACTTGTTTAAAAAATTACCCATTTTCTTGTGCAAGTAAGACAAAGGTTCCACAGAAAAACAGAAACTTGAAGCTATCAACGGCGACATGAATATGAACAGCGCTCAACCTTTCGCAATCTTGCACCTGGTTATCATATTGCCCACCCATTTTTTTTTTCGCAGACTATTCGTTACTGTTTTATGGTCATACCCAGTTTAATTTTGGTGTCCTTATTTTTCAACATTTGGTGAATATTTTATTTCTTCATCAGCTTTCAACAAAATGTGTATTCATAGCGTTCATTCGTTTACTATATACACTGATCTTAACCAAATGCATCTTGATACAAAATTTATTTTCCTTTATTCTTCGTTGCTTTCTTCCAAATGCGCAAACAGTTTTTCTTGATTTCCAGTGTGACTTCTGGGAAGACTGGATTATAGATTGCTTACATGTGTACATCGTTTTCTGTTTTGGTCACACGTACACTTTGCAAGAACTGACAGCAGCGCCCCTACCCGCTCCATCACGATCACCACTAGTAAGCAAACCTTCCTGCCTTTATTTTAACACTTTGGCTTCTCTAGACCTATTATATGCACCAGGTTCCCCTCCCCCAATGAGTGCAGGGGCCAGTAAGCTATGAACACAAAAAAGTGCAGCCAAGGAAGACATTTGCTACCCAAATGACAAGCACCTTTGTTGATATGTCGGCTACAGCGACATTCCTTGTTCCAACAATGTTGGTCTACTTACTTGTTTTTCTAAGACAGAAGTTACTGCTTTGTTGTGTTCTGTGATTATACTTTTTTGCTGCTTTCTTTAGGATGGAAATTTACGAATACTATTTGTTTCTCCTAACAGCAGCAAGTTTATCCTTGCAAGGAATTTGGGGTCAAGAACAACTTTCACCAGGAAAAAGTGCAAGACGAGTGATTGAAGAAAATAAAGTTGCTCCTGTGATCTAAGAACTTGAGGACTGAAATGTTGTATCTTGTTGTGTATATGCTATGCAATGCACTCGTATCACAAAGTGCAAAGTGTTTATCTCTGCAGCCTTGTCAGTGTGTTGGCAAGACAATTTTCTCAATAGTGACCTGCTGCTTCGGCTATATGAGGTGCCTTCATGACATTTGCATTAAAGGAGATGTACTATCGGGGACAAAAGTACTCTGGAAGTGCGAGCATCGACCAAATTGTATTTCTGTTCAAGACCGCTGAAAACAGTCGGTCACGTATGCACATTCCGAACGCAGATGTTAGCACGGTTGATCCCAGCAAATAGCGCACAAATAAAATTCGGTCGACTCTCGCGCGTCCTGGGCAATGTTGTCCCCGACGGCACATTCTCCGAACAATGGATGTGCTCAGCAATACGAACTACGGGAAGCACCTGTACTTTAACGGATATAGTACAGGTTCAGCATACGGAGTCTTTCGTTTTCTGAATACGGCAAGCACCTGTATTTTAACGGTTATAGTACAGTTTCAGAATACAATGTGTTCCGTTTTCTGAATAAGAGAAGCACTGTACTTTAACGGTTATAGTGCAGATTCAGAATACAGAGTCTTCCGTTTTCTAGATACAGAAGCACTCGTATCTTGTATTACAGTCTCTCTTTTACAGTTGTCTGTTCTACGGAAATGACCGTTCTTTATTTACGGAAAAGTGTTCGGTCACAAATTACCAGCAGATTTTCTGTAAACTAAGGCAAATTTTTTTTTACAGTGTGCAGCGGGACCTTGGGCGCGGCCGACACTACGGTCGCGTTCTTTTCTAGGCCGTTCTATTCTCGCGTTAGCTGAACGTGAGACCATCTTTTTCCTCGCCTGCTGTGAAGGCGATAGTCGCGCGGCTACTACGTATGCGCTAGGCGTTTATAGTACAATTAGCCCAAGTGAAATTTTCCTTGCAGTTGGCCTTTAATGAAACAGGCACACAAATGTAGACTACAAACCAGTTATTATTTCTTTTTCTTTCTTTTTCTATCGAAAACTAGAAGGCGATGCCGACCGATAAGAAGCACCCGAGTGAGCGTCATCACCTAACTTAACCACAGAGTGATTTCGGTAAGGCTGAATTGTTTCTCGGCGCGGGTTACTGAAACCGACGTCGCCAGAGACCCAGACAAACGGTAAACGAAAGGAATCGGTGATCCGAAGAAGTTTTTATGTCGTCATGTTTTAGCTTCCTCTTCTCGGCTGCACAGAAACAAGGCGGTAGTAAAAGCGGATAACGGCGTGTCTCACGGGATTGGTTTTTGAAGACACGGCAAGATGGCCTGCGAAAAGTCAACGGAACACTCCGGTCGGTAAAGAGAATGGAATCAGAGTTTTAGTGTCGCTGCAGCTGCTGCTACTCCTTCCACCTTTCACTCTAAGAAAAAAAAAACATTTACGATCGGTTACTGGAGCTTAGGAAATGAGCAGAACGCTGAAAGGAGAGTAGAATCTGATGAAACAGATGAGAAATACTTTGAAAAGGCTTTTTACCTTTTGTGGCCATATTTGAAAGAAAAGCAATTGTTTCACAGTGAGAAGTTCGTGATACGACGGAAACTACTACTCTACCAATTCTTTAATGGATATGTAAAAAATAAAGTAAAGCAAATACAGAAAAAAAGGAATATGGAAAAGCATTACGTATCACTGAGATCTGAAGGAAAGGCAATAAAGTAGACCAGGCGATGGCAGACTGACCTCTTTGATAGGAAGGATAGGTTAAAGCACGATTATTTCCTTTCGCGGAGATTTCTATGTAACCACAGTGATACTCCGCGCGTGAAACAACGAGCTTTTCAGATGCTTGGCAAGGTTAATTTCATTGCATATCGCCAGTTCTGATTGTTCTGCTTTTATTCGCATTTCACAAAAAAAGACGTTAGGCAAAAGCTGAAGCCGAGTATTCCTGTTGGCTTTAGGGAGTCTCGTGTTGGCTCTACAATTTTGCATGGTACCACGTTCAGCAAAGACGTTTCTTATTGTGCGCAGTGTGCAATACGATCAAAGATTATCTAAGACCAAAGACATAACGGTGAAATGCTAGAAAGTATACCGCGCGGCTGCGGCTTAACTATTTCTTTAAAAAAAACCGTTGCGGTGACTCAGTGGCTATGACTTTCTCCTGCTGTACATGAGATCCAGGCCGCTGCTGCCGCACTTTACTTAATTGTAGTATTATTGCAAAAATGCACGTCTATACAAATCTCGCTGCGATACATAGAGTTGCAGGAAAGGCTGAACGGAAAGCAAAGTCCATGAGCTGAGTGTTATTTTGTTTTACAGCGAAGCTGTATATGGCTAGCCGATTCGTCCGTCCATCAACTGTACGCCGCAAACTCGTCCGGCGCCACCCCATGCGCATGCGCGATAAAAAAAAAGAAAGAGAGGCGCACTAATGGCTAAGCCAGTAGTGACGTCGTTGCTTTCGGTGGTAGCCCGAGAGCGCATGCAGCAGTTTCTCTCCGGCCCTGAAATAGGTCAGCCACGCGTCCTATGTACTACTGAAGAGCAGGCAGCCATCGATCAGTAACGCCGCGAACAGAACCGGGAACGAGCTCGTCGACGCCGTGCCGATGCTGCAGCCCGGGCACAAGGACAGGATCGTGCAGCCGAGCCTGTTCAGAAAGTACCTCAAGCGGCCAGTTGCGAGGCAATCTTTTTTCTATTTGCGGGCTACTTTCACACTCGAAAAAAAAAATAACACTCCTATGTAGCACGTTGTGAGCAATAGAAAGCTGTATCAGGAGTTTTTCATGGTGTTTTAAAATTTTCTCATCGACGCTTTTCATCTAACTATATTATTTGAGGAGTTGAATAATTTATACTAATTATGTAATTCGGCGGAATGAAAAAAAAATAATCTGGCTATCTCTAAGCGACGGTAAACAACATTACCTTTGTTCTGTCCAGCTACGTGGTATTTGCATTTATTTAAGGTTTTGCTGAAGTTAGCTGGAATGCCCTGTTTGCTCCTGGACGCATCTTGCTTCGAACTCATCCTTTTGTTGCCGTATAAAAAATTAGTCACCTACTGCCAAGGGGCTCTTACTAGATGATGCTGTAAAGATACCTTCAAATAAGTCCTGTTCTAAAATGGTGACAGCAGTTTGCTGAGGTTCCATATTTCTAAGCCTCTGATACGTTTTACTCTGCAACTATGGAACTGGCACCTGATTGCTTCAGCTTTCTGAACCAAACTCCTCGCAATGGTTCCATCCCTCTCACTCCTCCCTACTGCATGAGTATAATTGTTTCTTAGCTACAGTATGCCTTGTCCTAGTTTGTTGTGGAGTTCCAGGAGAGCGCGACTCAGACGAGGTCCGATATATGGTCTTAACGAAACCACTCATAATGAACGCATCCGTAAAGGGTACATCGATATCACCGTTTTGTTGTTGTTCTCTTTACGAATTTGTGGAAGCTCCTGATTGTTCCTGAAAGCGCCATGGCATTTACTGCGGCGCTTGGAAGCCTCCCCCTACCTCTCTTTTTCTATGTGTAGTTTTATGTTTCTATACCTAAATATCAACAATGGGATTATAATAATAAACAAATTATTTATTTAGCGTGCCCATGAGGAAACCTAAGGTCTGAGTGCTGCGTAGCGCGCACATTAAAAATTAAGCACATCACAAAAAAGGCAACTACAGAGCAATATATTTTCATAAAAAAGGCACTGTTAACAAAAAACTATTATTAAAAGAAGAATGTGCGTCAACAAAACGCATGGCATACACTAAATAAAAAGTAGAAGAAAGGCAGCTGAATGCACAAGAACACAAAGCTCAGTAAAGAACAATGACAGTGAGTTAACAAAGATACCGTGATAAAAAAAAAGTCAACGCAATAAAGACTCAGTATTTAGTGGACGGCTCAGTGATGGTAGGAAGGAAAACAGAAAGGCCTACGTTCCCCAAAAATCGTGCGCAGAATATGAGGTATTATACTGCTGAAGAGGTCGCAGCTGTGTGGGTACCGTGAAGGAGCTTGAAAGTAAGCCGAAGGTAAGCGCTCTTACGTCAGCAGTAAAGTCAGGGCAGCGACAATCTTCTAACACTGCTAGAGCAAGGTCCAGAGTTTGTGTTAGCAAAGCAGTGATAACATGTGCTTAGGACACTAGGGTTGAGGGTTGGGCGAGTCGGTACACTTAGGAACTTTTTGATACACTTAGAAACTTTTTCTGGGCCCGATGTGTAATGTCAATATTGGATCTAGTGATGCCATTCTGAACGACCGATGCGTATTCGAGTTTAGCAAGAGAGATTGTTGCGTACAACTTATGGAAAGGTGTAGGAGAATTGGATTCCCTAGATGGTCTGGAAAACAGTGCAGAGAGCACACACCTCGCATTGCAACGCGTTTACTGCGAGCAGAAAGCTGTAAGGTTTTATTAGAGGACACACCGAGGTCGGTGATCTCACAGACCTTACACAACAGTGCAGAAAATATGGAACAAAAGAAGAGGAATAAGATGCATGCGGCTTTGTGAATTAAAGTGAAGAATTCCTTTTTGGCAGCACTCAAGTTGAGGCTATTGTCCTTGCTTCATTTAGAAAAAGAAAACAGGTAAGACTTCAGGATGCTACAGTGATGAACACTATGAACTTTTTTAAACATATTAATGTCATTGGTATATACGCAGAAATAGTAATACCTAATTGCAAGGAAACTTCCATAATAAACATTTAAAAAGAAGCAGTAATGTTAATATTGATCCTTCAGGAATGCAGCTAGTTGCCATTGGCAAAGAAGACGTTTAGCTATTCACGTTAGCATAATATGATCTATCATGCAGATAACTCTGCTAAAAGAGGTCCTCGCTTCTTTCTTTATTGTATTATGCTCTCTAGCGATCAATAACTTGTCGAGTATTTCGTAAAAGAAAAATACTGGAATTATATGTTTATTGTCACTAGCAATGTAGAGTGATGCATAGCTACTGCGCATACTGGAAGGCGTTTGATGCAAACAAAAGTAGACTTGATACTGGAAATGACTTGTCGAGTTCTTGACACATTTCAAGAAAGGTATCAGGCGTGGACCTCTCTTGCGAGTTAAAGTGAAAAAACGCTTTGAGCTGCACTTTTACTGCATCGTCCAGTGCCTCCGCAAGAAAACGACGCAACGACATTAGCGTGGCGAGTAGCCCGTGAATGCATTTAAAAAGAATACAGAACAAATTTTGCAGAGAACACGACTCCTCAAGGCTGCGAACGACACAGGAAACTTCCGGTGCAATTGGGGTGGAAGAATACTTCGTTTTATGGAAGCGAGCGGATAAGCGGGAATAGCCTGCACGCAGTTGTCCTGAATATAGAACAAAGGATGCCTCAGAGCACGGTCATGTCGTCCGAATGGTCCTCTTAATCTTGGAGTTCCACTTAATTTATGAGCTGCCGGATATGCGTGTTCTGTGTGTTCACGATGAGGGCGCGCTGAGGCCTTGGCCTAGATGTTCCTTTGGCCCATGTTGTCGACAGCGCAAGCCTTCGCTTGCCGCCCAGGGCATGTATCTTCTATTCAGCGCTTCACTCGCCTTCAGTCGCCAGGCGTGCTTGCTTTCTCAGTTTCGACACTGCGACACTAGTGAATCTGTTTTCCAGTAAACTTGTCATGAGCGGGACTCTCTAATTTGTTTATTCATTGCGTCTTCCTTTGCCTTCCTGCTCTTGTTTTCGTTCCTGCTTTTATTCTTTGTTTCATATGATCTACGACTTCCCTGTTCTGTGTGTCTTGATTTTCTTTAATTTCTACTTTCGTTCTTTACACATTGTTTCTTGCCTCCTTTCCTGCTTCACTTCCTGTTTTCCTTGCTTCATTTCTTTATCCTTCGTTTTTCTTTCCTTTCCCTTTCATCTTCTGTTTCATTTTTTTCTTCTTTTCTACCTTTACTCCGCTAGTTTCGCGTCGATGACACCATGTTGCAAATTGGCTGAAAACAAGGGATGCGTGGCTGGATTGGATGTCGAGAAGAGCAACGTCGTATTCTATAATTTTGCTTCATAACAGAGACAATTGATGACGACAAGCAGTGTAGCGCTTCGGCCAAGGCAACGTGTCATATTGCCGGCCGCAAGATACATGAAAAGGCTTGCGCTGTACGGCTACACCAACCAAGATGCGACACATTGAAAGGCAAGACTTGGTAGTTGGTGTTAAGTTAAGCTCGGGAACCTGTCGTAACGAGTGGTTAGAAGAAAGGAAGCTACATTTCATGATGGGTGGACGGGTTAGCGCCTGCTAAACGGCTCTTGTTGAGGCTTTAAGGAGGTTCACACGCTGAAAAAGAAGTCGGACATGGCGCCTTCTCGCGTGTTTCCGCTTGAATGTTGCCGGCACAGTCCGTGATGGCAATGTTCTTTGTTAGCAGTCGCATGAAATGCTAATACCTAGTGATAATACGCACCTCTAAGTGCGCACTTAACGGGTGCGTACTAATCAGTGCGCGAGGAAGAGGTGTGTAAATACTGGGTTACACTTCACCGACGGCACAGTTGCATGGTTTTGCTTGCAGTTCTTTGAAAACGAATTGAATTGGCCGATTTTGTATGCAATCTGCATCGTGACCTCTGCGCCATTATCATATTAATCAGTGATCACTTTCATCATCATTGCTATGGTGACCACTTGGACAACGACGGCATCTTTGAGCCACCTCCTGTTAGCTCGTTCCGGCATCGGTCGGCTGTCCCAACTCCACCAGTAAGTGCTTGGCCAGCCTCAAAGTTGTTCTCTTCCCCTCGGTACCCACTCTGTTATTCTGAAGGACTTCTCTTCCACTCATTGCCATGTGTTGGATCTGCCGCAATTTTCTGCAAACGTGTTGAGTGTCAAGTAATTGAAACTCTCACAACAAGCGCACGGCGATTCTGTATCTCTGCTATGTGGCCCACAAACTTCTGGCGGACGCTCTACACTTCCAGCGCAAAAGCATGTCCCTCGTGTGCAAAACATTACATCCACCGAAAATTGCTACGCCCGGAACAGTACTCCAAGGTAATAAACTAAAACACTTTCTCCGTTTTAACGTCCAACTCGAATGCACAAAGAACTGCAGTAGGGTGGAACAGCAGCCATAGACAGCACGACGTGCCGATGGCTTTCAACGTAAACGTTGGCAGCGTAGTTAAACACCCAGTTATTGCAAATATTTCTCGCATGGACGAGTGCATTTATTTCTGGGCGGTATAATGCTGAACGATTTTGCCCTCAGTCCAACTACAAAGCACGGATTTCGCAATGGCTTAGGTCGTTCACATCCTAGACATAACTCGGCCATTAGTTAATGGAGCTGAATACCGCGCTAATACGCGTGACTGCTCTGCGAAAGGGATTTAATTATTTGCTGTGTGTGTGAACAGCGTTGATACATAATGACAGCACAATTTCTACAAACATGTTCTTTGTTCTCCTCCTCTTTACTGCTGCATTTGCTCATGAACACCAGAAAGCTTATTCCCTAATGGCAGTTTCACAGACCCGTAATGAAGCGTAATTAGTGATTTGTTTATTACGTTATAGCAGAATCCAATTTTACTAAAGGGGTTGAGGACTGCATATGGCATCAGAGATACGGCGGGTATTCAAAAATACCTCACTGTTAACAATCATTACAGAGGAGGACACCCATACGAAAAAGGAACATTATTGATCTGCAACCATCAATATTTAATACGTGCAGGCTGACAACAGCAAAGAAAAGCAAGTTCTACTAAATTTCTTTCTTCAATACTGGGAAATACCTTCAGAAAGGGCTACTTCACTCTAGACATCAATGTTTATAGAACCATGCCATTGATATTGCTGTTTCTTATTAGCTACGAGAATGCGGAAAGTTTGGCTACTGATAAGCCTGTTAAGTAAGTACCGTAGCTAGAAACACAAAAATAAACCCAACGAATGAGAAATATTGATAGAAATAAGCAAGAATCAGAATCATTCACTGCTGCTTAGCAGAAAAAAACTCACTATATGCAATGAACTTGACACAAAGCTGCAAGTATATAGCGCTAAACAAGCATGCTTCTTGCTTTTGCTGTGTATCCAAATATCACTATTCAACAATAACGAAGAGAATTCACGCTTAACATCTATAGGTAGAGTGAATTGCTTTCCCTTTTAATAGTTGTCGATTTGGTCGTCGTTCTCACAAGGTCAAGGTATTATGAATTCCATTTATTTCAAAAAAATCTCTATGGTTTAGGTCAAGCAGTAGTTTGCAGTAGCCATTACGCCACTGCTACAGCTAGCACAAAAACTACAATACCAGTTCACTCGTTCTGCTCCTTTTCACATGCTCTCACGTGCTCTATTGTTTCCGCGGACTACACCACTACGCACTAATGCTACATGCACCAAGTACAGTTTCTTTCGTTGCTGCTGAGCACATCTTCGTATCCGTGCCTACAAATAACTGTAAGCTATAGATCAAATACTTTTGAGGATTGCCCTTTCACGGTGCTGCCTTTAATAAGGTCCAGATAACGCCCTATTCATAGTAATCGCATCTTAAGAGTCCATTTCTTTCGACATGGTGTTGCGTTGAAAGTCGGTGTTTAAAACAAGATACGCTGACACATGGTAGCAGGTGCCCGCTAAAGAAGCGCAATTTCTCTTTTTAGTTGATGCAGAAATACCAATGCGAAATCTGTGCGCATATGAAAGAAATAAAAACTGCATGGATCCCTAACTTAAGGGGGAATTGGTGACAAGCTTGCTGGCCTACCACAGCTTCCCTAAGTCCCACTTACTCTGTACGTGGGACCCTTGCGGCTTTAAAACGAACAGTAGGTGCAGTATCTGGTCTCAGCGCAATAAAAGAGCGTAGAACAAGCAGCTGTTGTCGTGCTTTCGCCACCAAGCTTTTGTCATTCCGTTGTCGCCCGTGTTGCCGTCGTCGTATCGTCGCCGACAAGCTGTCTTGATTGCGGTGTCATCGTGCCATCTGGGTCATGCTGCCACATCTTGGTCATGCTGCCGTCATCGCGCCACAGCCGCAGTGGTCGTCACATTTTCATATCCCCTACCAAAACATGTCGACGATAATTGTGAGGCTATCATCAAACACCGTTAGAGACCTCACCACTACACTTACGAAATATTGCTAGTGTGTCCATTTCGTTCCCATGGTACGCGCTAGGTATTCGTTCCCTTTGACAACCTTGTTCGGTAATTTCTCCAACTTCTTTTTTTTCATAACTTGGAAATGTATTCAACCAGTTTTAGTTTGTAGCGATAACATTGTTACTCAAGTATTAATTCGTCACCTAAATATTCACTCTTGATTTGCTCATGCATGGCAGCATTTACGCCACTATGACAGCTGTGAAAAATTCGAGACGGTGCATTGCACAAGATCCTCCTGCTGTTAGATTACGGCTTTCTGAATGACAGGTTATGACGGCATTACTGCATGACATTCGATTAAAATCTGTCCTTACACTTGTGCCTGCGGCTTCTTTGGGTCCCAGGTGTGACAAGGGTAGTTTAAGGGTGCGTTACAGATACCGAAGCTCACCACCGGAGTCTACGCGGATATGCGCCATTGCGCCTAGACCCTTTCGGTACTATCACTAGGATCGGCCCACATTTCTGTTGATGCAGAACAAAAATGCAAGGAACCCTACTCATAAACAGTTTCGCTGTAAAAAATTTAGCTGGGCAGGTAGTGTAATGCGTAGGGTAGTGTCGGTCCCTGCTCGGGAGACGCCCGCTGCTCCCTGACGGGCGTCCTGCAGGACCTTTAATAACTTTTGTCCAATCCGATAACCAATTGACCATGAAAGTTCAGCATGGGTGCCAAGGGAAGGGAAGTGAGGTCGAGGACATCAGAAGCTTATGTGCTGTTGTGAAACCAGGAACATTACAAGCGCAAGGTAGAATCAGCTAGTAAAGGCAGGGTTATTTGGAGATTGGTAGGAGAGGCCTTCGTCCTGCACTGGACATAAAAATTGGCTGATGATGACGATGACGCTGACCAGATATGTCCAACTCTCTTCTGAGTGACAAAACAATCACTTGCAATACGAAACCTGCAATATTGTCGGCTCAAACGCATTTCTATTCCACATAGTTAATGGAATGATGATTAATATTTAACGGATGGTTTGATTAACCGCAGTTTCTTTCATTTCGCCACTCAGTATATGCAACTGCATTCTCGAGCAACCCATTGAAATAGAAGTTTGCGCTATGTATGATGCTACATAAAATATGAAGATATAATGTCGGTTGCGAGGTATATATCTAATATGTAGAAAAACTCTTAATATTATAAAATACAAAATTTGAAGAAATATTTTATTTACTTTTTCTTTCATTTCTGTAGCCTTTCAGTACTTGCCACTGAAGGCTAACCTGTCCTTGACCAATCAACTAGAATGGTACCCTCCACTGGGGCACAAGAGGTACAGAATTCATGAGCGTTGCTCTGTACGTGTCGTACTTTCTTGTGCACATGTGAGGGTTCATTAGTAGATTGGCTTAGGAAGAGAGGAAGACGACTACTAAAGAAGACATATAGCAATATGATAAATTCACAATACTATTCTTATTAATAATAATAATCAAAATCTCACTTACTATTTTTTTACTTCTAGAATTTACTTTCGGTACTTTGAATATTAAGGTAATTTTACTCTAATTGTGTGTGCAATACTGACTGCCTTTTTACAAACTATCTTATTTCATTTATTACCGGTTTCTTCCTGATCTTCCAATATATATTTTTTTTTGTTTCCCTTGTTGTTTTTTGTCATATTACCACCCTGTTTGCGGAGTAGCCCACACAGGGGTTTGTGCTATTGAATAGCGCATCACGATCATCATCATGTTCATGCTGCCAGGTTGCATTCCGGCATATTTTCTGACAAAAGTCGAAAGGATTACGACCTGAACGGCCGATCACCAACCTCATGGCCACAGGAAAGCAAGCAATCGTTTTACCGAAGTTCACCGGAGCACCCGAAGACATCCCAGTGAACAAATGTATGCGTCTCTTCGAGATGCAAAAGTACGCTACTTCTTCGACTGAGCGCGACATCATCGAACACTACCGAGTGTACGTTGACGGTTAAGCATTGTACTAGTACATTAGCGAGCTTTTTTTTTTTATAACAAAAACCGATTGTGGGAGAAGAACAAAAATGGAATGCTTGAACGCTTGCCTAGTTTAACGGCCGGATCATTCCGGGAATTCATCTTCCACAATATCTACGAGGCACAACTGTCAAAGGCTATTATGAAGAAACAGAGTAAGCTGCGTCCCCCGTGCAGAAATGAAAGACGGCTGCATCAAATCAGGATTGACTGAGGCGCGTCCTGTGAAGTTTGAGCACGCTCTTATTAAGCTTACGATCTCCACTGCGAGGCAGTGCTTAATTGACAGCAACGCTGCAAGTGGAGTGGTCTGTTCTGCGAACATGAGTGATATTCGTCGTACAACCGCCGACAAATCGCTCCTGGTGTGCCGCGATGTGTAGGAAACTAACTGAAGCGAGAGAAGCGCTCGTGGCCCCGAGACTAAATCTAAACACTAAGTCGCAGGTGCGCTCCAACGTCAGATGTACTGGCACGAGTGTCCACGCGGATCCTTGGCTCCAGCTTCAGGGAAACGCCGATAGCGACGCAATGGTTTCTTTCGTTTCGAACCTCTCCTTGGTGGAGAGCCAGTTAGCGCAACTCTTTGAGAAGGGCACCACCATCGCAAACATCAGTAACTCCGTACTCCTGAAACCAGACCAGCCATTGACGGAAAAGTTCTCCGTGAACCCAGTGCAAGTAACTAAGGAAGGTGAAATATTGGCCAATTAGGTTTTGCATCATGAGATTATAGCAGCGCGAACTAAAACAGATGCACAAAGAAAGTGACACACGGCGTCAAGGGCTTGCCCTTATGTGTCTCTCTCTTTGTGCGTACGTTTTTAGTCCACGCAGCTATAACATCGTGGAATCAAGAAACTTCTACAACTAAAATTTTGGACGCGTATTCGTGAATTCGAACGCTGGGAAATTGACAAACTGTTCAAGCGCACGTGACCCCAGGCATGTGGACAGAAGGGTTACTTTGGACAATATTTCGTTTTTTGACCTCCCTGTCGAAATCAACAATCTAAACCTTCGTCAATGTGACCACGTCCTCTATGCGGCTCTATGCGGCTTTTTTTTTTTCGTTTTGAGGCAGACACTGTTCTTTAGACCCTTTATCGTTCAACTGTTCTGTCCATTTCATTGGTTGTCACATGGTTCATTTTTCGCGCGGTCACACGGTTTATCAATTTTTTAGGTGAGTGACTATAAGAGATTTTTGTTTTGACGCAGACGCTGTACTTAGACGCCTTTATTCATGTTCTTTCCGTAGTATTCGCTGGTCATTATTCCCATAGTCGTGCGGGTTTTATCACTGACTGAGTCTCAGGCGTGCGAAGTGTATTATGTTGTGGATAGTTTGATAGTGAAGCGAAGACGGTACTTTTTATGTCTCATTTTTTCTCCTCGTTGGCTTGGAAAAGACTATGCTCGATGAATTGCTTCCCGTGCTGCTCCACTTGTGGTTCTTGTTTGCTCATATGATATTTTGTGCCAGATATGATTCCTGAGTGGTCGATAGATTGCTGTATTTTACTTATAAAGTTTCGTGTGTAATTCGGCTTGATTACCATACTAAAGGCAGGCTTGTTGCGGAAATAAACTTAGTTGTGAGTGGCGCCAGTCCTGTCTTTACAAAAATACAAAAGGCAGTACGTTTTCTGGCGTGCAAGGTATTCAGGTTTCTCCGTATCCTTTCCATACCCACGTTAGAAAGACTCCAAAGATTCTGATATTTATGGACGGGAGCAGGTGCCTAATCTGCTGAATAAAATCGGCTGCTTCTTAAACATAAACGGTACAACCTCTAAAAAAAGTTAATAAGTAATTTCATAAAAAATTACATTCAATTTTCTCGAAGCTTGCTTGTGCTTCTGTTTCCTCATGAAATATCAAGCACAAAAACATTACGCAACACTATACTTGCATTCACTTTCCTTTTTATCTTGCATGCTTTATGCATACGGCTGTTTATTTAGTTTAATTACGTGTGATGAGCAGCTATAACTAGTGTGTCATCAATGGTTTCAAAATACAAGCGTGGTATTGTAATACTACCTGAACCTGTCGATAAGGTAGCACTATTATGTGCATTTCATCATTTGCTCGTTTTGAAAACGCATAATGAGTTACCAAACTATTTATTCTTTCTAAACTATATTTTTTCCCTCTGTTGAAACATGTTCGCATATGTTTTTTTTTCTCTCTCTCTAAGGTCGTATGCTGGCCTGCGTGCCGCACTGTATTTGGAACAAAAACCTTCACCAGGTTACTAAGCCTTTTCTTATTTTGCTCTTGTTTCTGCTCCTGTAAATAACCAAATATATTGCGGTGTCATGAAGTCGAGGTCACGTGAGTGACACCAGGTGTGGCGATTCGAGACCATCTTAAGAGCAAATAAAAAAAAAAACGTGACTGTGACGTTTGACTTCGTGAATGCGGGTGACGCGCAAGCGTGTGGCTGCTATAGCGCACACGACTCTAGCGGCCTTCTGTGCGCTTACATGCCTACACAGTCTGCATCGCAGATCGTATTCAAGACAGGGCTGGCGCAGCCGCGCCACATGCAGCAGCCGCCGGAGTAGAACGCCCCCTTGTAAACATTCGCTTACTAACTAAATTAACTAGCATGGTGTCAGCGCGCTCAGGACAGCATGAGCGGACAACGCTGTCGAAACGCTGGCGTGAGGAATTGCGGCAGCAGCAGCGAGCGAAGTGATGCTTCAACGCAAACTGAGGGGGTAGAACGCTGCGCACACATAGCTACGACGGGCGGACGGAAAAAAACTTTAATGAGAAGAAGACCTGCGAGGTTGCCAGCCCGGGCTCAGACCACCCGGACATTATGTGAGGTGAGGTATAACCTTTCCACCGCTGCCTGGGCCCACTGAATAGCCCATAGCTGCTGAATAGCCCATTCCCAGCTAGAAAGAGCGCTTAGCCATCGCTCCTCGAGGAGGTCCGGTTCCATGTTGTCCTCTACATATATTGATCTAATTTCTGTGCACTTCCATAAGATGTGTGTCATGTCTGCGTGTTCGTGCTTGCAGTGCTTGCAGCTCGCGTCTGGGTATTGACTTGAATTTACTCTGTTTAAATGTGCTGGGTTTCGGAACGTTCCGGTTAGCAACCTTCTCCAATCTGTTTCTTGAGACCTGTCGAGTTGTTTGTGGGGTTGTGGGTATGCTTCCCTTTCTTTCGTATAGTGTGTCAGTATGGGGGGGGGGTCGTAGTACGTGACCAGTTGGTCCCTGTCGTCTTTTATCGCTACTTCGTCGTCGTCGCCTTCGCCGTCTTCTCCATCGCCTCCGCCGCAGTCCTTCCCCCTTCCCCGGGGGCTGCGGGGTGTTGGGCCGTCACTGTCCGAGCCGCGGTAGGTTAGTTCGCGCGCGGCACGGTGGGTCTTCTCGTTGAGGTTGGGAGGGGCATCCATGGTTACTTCTCCCACGTGTGCCGGGATCCATTTGAGGTATTTTCCTGTGATTTTGCCGGTCTTGAAGTCTTCTGCTCAGCGGTTGAGGATTTTGGCCGCCTCGGTGGAGACCCATCCCTTTGTGAAGTTCCTGTATGGCCATCTTGAAGTCGCTGATTATTGTTTTATTTTGATGCCGACCGTTGATTAGAGCCAACGTGATTGCCGTTTCTTCCGCTGCTTCCGACGATCTGGTCCTTACGGAGCCCGCAGTCACGGTCTTTCCTTTCGTGCATACGACCGCCATTGCGCAGAGGGACGTACCCTTGTCAGCGCGGACATCACCATTGTCCTCCCAGTTTCGGAGGTACCGGGCGGCGTCTACGAAGAGCACCGCCTCCCGCGCGCGGTGTTTTTTTGAGAATCGTTTTCGGGCGGCACCCTATCGAAGGCCTTCTTTAGATCAAGCTACGAGCCGCCCGCCCAGCTAGGCTGTACCCCCAAAGAAGATCGCTTCGCAAACTAAGGGCACATTCACAATAGCGACTTGAGGAGGTCGCGCGACCATTTGCGACTCGCAATCAAAAAGCGACCGAAGGCAACTGATGCTCACACCGGCATGCCCGGCTGAGCGCGACCCGCAAGTCGCAATCCCGGAGATTATCGTTCTCAGCGAGAACTCTCGGAATCTACGCGGAATTTGAACGCGACGCCGGAGGAGGCCGGATGTAGACACACGAAAGATCACTTCCGGTGCGCCGCTGATTGGTTTATCAGTTTTGCGACCACGGTCGCGCGACTGAAAAATCGTGCAGAGAGCGACTGGCCCAAAATGGTCGCTTTTCAAGAAAGGCGACCGTTTGCGACCATTTGCGACTGGTCGCTTTGCGACCAACTTGGTCGCGCGACCACTGTCAGTCGCCGGTGTGAATGAGCCCTAAGCCCGCGCGACCGCGCGCGACCGCGTGCGACCGCAGTACAACGCCCCGCCTCCCTCCCCTCCCCGCGGCTCAATACGACGCGCTTCCTCCCTTGCGCGGGCGAGATTAAGCCGCCATGGTAGGCTCGCCGTCGCACGCTCTCGCTCGCACACACAGCGTACGGCGCGCGAGGACGATATCCCAGTTCGTCTGTACCGCAAACAACACCTGTGTTAACTGCCAGAGGAAGTCAACCCGGCGCGCGCTGTGCCTACCTTCGTCCTCCGCGATGTTTCGCCTTGTTCGTCCTTTCCGCCTTCGCTCAACGTTACCTACACTTTTCTCTAGGTGGCGCTACTTTGCCGCACGCTCCACCTTCAGGTTTGTTTTACGCGGACGACATCGTGTTCCTAGCTGACAAGGAAAGTGAAACGCAACGTCTGGCTAATATCTGTGGAGAGGAAGTGGATAAGTCAGGGATGAAATTTAGTGTTAGAAAATCAGGTGTTATGGTATTCAATGAAAACAACGAACAGAAAGTGACAATAAAGGGCTAGGAAATCCCTCGCGTAATAAAATGAAAATGCCTTGGTATATGGATAAACGAAGGTAATGGATGCATGAAAAGACAGGAAAAAATACAGTAAATAGGAAGAGAAATGCGGCCACAAAGAATCCCAGAGCGCAATGGGGATACAATAGGTACGCGGTGCTCCGGGGTATGTGGAAAAATGTAACGCTTCCAGGACTTAAATTTGGACATGCGGTTGTTTGCTTGAAATCAGGGGTACAATCGGGACTCGATCGCAACCAAAGGTCAGTGGGACGCCTTGCATTGGGCGCTCACGGAAAGACTACAAATGAAGCTGTGCAGGGTGATATGGGCTGGACAAATTTTGAAGTGAGGGAAGCCCACAGTAGAATTAATTATGAAGAACGAGTGAGGAATATGAAACAAGGTAAATGGTTGGGAGAGCGTTCAGGAAATTGTACCGGAATAACATTGATTCCGAATGGCGGAAAAGAACTAGGAAGCTTACCAGTAAGTATTCCACCGGCATGGTGAGCCACATGGCGACAAAGAACGTAAAGCAGAAAGTCACAGAGGTTGAGATAATCTCTTGGGTGGTGGCAATAGAAAAGAAACCTTTTTTACTTTGGTAGGACATTAGGCGATAAAATAACAAGAGCTTGACGGCACAACCCACCACCCCGTTCCGAAGGGGTCGCTCATAACATTCATCCTTCCATCCATCCTCGCACTCCTTTGTACTTTAACCGGATCGCGATTTTCTTCCCCTCCCGGCACCTTCTTTGTTCACTTGATTCGCGGCTTCAGACAAACACCGCCGATTGGAAGAGCTGGACAGTTACGCTTGCGCGCAAAATACCTTCTAGGTGATTTCACACCTTCATACCTACCCTATTTCTCTAACGCGGGACAGTATGTGGCACAGTTTCTACAACTTGAAGTAGAAATGTCGGTACTGCTGTATCTATTATGAATGCCATTAGCATTCTTTTCCTATTTGAGGCATTTTGAGCTATCTATCTATCTATGCACTTACGCTGACGCAGAGGCCCAAGTGGACTACCAGCTTGGGCCACAAGGTAGGTGTGCTCATGGTCGTGATGCCATCGTGATCGTTCCACCGTCGTCATTTGAGCTTCGTCATCTTACTCTTGTCAGACCGTCGTCGTCACATTTTCTACGCCGACACAATGGCGCAAGTTATGTAACAGCTTAGGCTAATAACTTGGCCCACTATGTATGTGCTCGTGGTCGTGGTGCTATCGTGATCGTTCCGTTGTCGTCATTCCAGCTTTGTTATTAGACTCTCGTGAAACCGCCGTTACATCACCGTCATTCATCAAGCATTCGTTGTCACACCGTCGCGGTGATGCCGTCGTGTTCATTCCATCATCGTCATCCCAGCCTCGTCTACCTACTCTCGTTATGCCGCCTTGGTCATAGTCATCGTAACGCCTTCGTCATCATTTCATTGTCATTACACCTCTCATGCCATCGCCGTCATTGCGTCTTTCTGATACAATCGTCGTTACCCGCCTTGCTTGCTCAGTGGTAGTGGTGTTGGGCTGCTAAGCACGAAGTCGCGGGTTCGAATCCAGACCACGGCGGCCGCATTTCGATGGGCGCGAAATGCGGAAACACCCGTGTACTAAGAGTTAGATGCACGTTAAAGAAACCCAGGTGGAACAAATTTCCAGAGTCCCCCACTACGGTGTGCTTCATAATCAGATCGTGGTTTTCGCAAGTAAAACACCATCATTTAATTTAATAATGGTCGTCACGCATTAGCTACCACATCGCTGTCGCGTTGCCGTCGTGGTCCTTCAATCGCCTTCATTCTAATTTCGTCATTGGACTGTTGTCATTCCGTCGTCATCCCGCCATCGTCATCACACAGTCGCTGTCATACAATTGTCATTATGATGTCGTTTTAGCATCGTCAACGCTTCAGAAAGGTCCTCCCACGGCCGTCATGTATTCGTCATATGGTCTCCGCCGTTCCAGAGACGCCATTCCTTCTTCCTTATGCTATCGTATCCCTACTGTCGTCATTGATGGGTAATTATGACGTCATTCACAGGTCAGAATCGTCATTACGTCATCGTCAGACTGAATCTTTCATGCATTCATTCTCATACAGTCGCCATCATCCCATGTCCCATCCCATGTCCTCATGCCACCATTGTCACGCTGTTGTTATTATGACCTTCGTCATTTCATACTTCTCTTCGCATCACAGCCATAACGCCTTCGTTATCCGATGGATGCCATTCTTTTGTCGTCATTCCATTGGCGTCATTGCGTCGTCATCATACAGCGTTCGTCTTGCCGTCTTACTCACAGGTGATCTTGACAAGTGCCATAGCAAAGTTAAGCGATAACGGAGGCAGTACATGTCGCACATCGCCGACGCAACGGAAGTTTACAGATTTTACTACAGCTTTTACGGAGCAGACTCCTACAGATTTCATATAAGCGTCGCTTCAGCAATAGCTTCTTTGGCAACATTGGTGAAACGTTAATCGCATTACCGCCGACAGCCATCGTGAGATAGGGTCTGCCGGATTTTTCTTCTTTCACATTTTATCCGGCACTTCTTTCTCACTGCTGTTAATTTTTCTTGTTCGAAATAGCTGACCATTTGGTGGCCTGTACTGGCAAAATTATATAACTCACTAATTAACAAACAAAAGCAGCAGGCGACTATGCATTCTTATCAGCACACGTACACCGTCCAACAATAGCGCCTGTTTCATTCAAACATTTGGACCACTTCAGACCGATGCTTTCTTGGAAGAGGAGGGCCGAACAAAGTTATGGCGTGCAATTATCAGACTTACATTAAAGATTGCTTATGCACCCACCAAATCCATGACTGACTATACCGAGTTTCATTAGCGGAAACACTGTGGGTTTTGTTAAGTTAATGAAAGTGCTAGCAGATAATGGTTGTGGCATGGTTAGGTAGTGAAATCTAGAGAGCAAGAAAGACAGAAGAGCAAACGGGCATTGAATAATATCTTTTTTTGTTCCTTTGTAAGCGCCTTGCGTAGTAAATAAATGGGTATGGAGTAAAAACGAACGAGCCCTTTCGCCAGTACGAAAGAGTCAAGATCGCTTGCCGCTATCAGAAGCATTTTTTACCCAAGGCCTGCCTTTACTGTTTATTTTTTATGTAGCTCACTTGCTCTTTAGATATTACTGAGTACATTTATGGCGAAAAATTCTGTATTCCTGTGTAACAAGTTTTACATTGCCCTCTTTCTTTTTTATGTCTACATGTCTTACTCTCGGGCAAAACAGATACGGTATCCTCGAAAATATTGCTGGGCCTTGTAAAGTTGCTGTTACCTGGAGATAACTGATCTCGCTTATAAATTTATCAGGCATTCTTTGCATTTCAAAGAAGTTATCACTAATATCAAACCTTGCATGTGCGCCATTAGGGCAGCACTAAGCAGAACATTGAATTAGTTTAGGATCGTAAATAACAACTCTGAACTTTCGTTTTTATTGTTGCATATCCAAACCAATAAAGTCCTAATATTAGCCTGACCTTATACTGGTAAGGTATTTAAACGTATGTCCGTATTTCGTGATGCACGAAAGGGGAAAATATTTAGCAGTACCGACTCTACCTCCATAATAAATGAGGTTGATGTCGCTTTTGTCTTTAATCTCCCTATTCATTGGTCTTACAATACACATTTGCGCACTAAATGAGCTGCCTTGTTACATTTCAATTTGGAGAGCTGTACTGGCCCGAATGCATTAACGCTCACTTTTATAAGCCTAATGAATATTTTCATATCATACTTCTTAGATTGCAAAAAAAGAAAGTTACTTGTACATTTCTCTTGCGGCCGACCAAAATTCGCTCACGGCTCCTTGACGTAACAATGATTGCGCCGTCGTGAATGAGCCTGTCAGTATTATACGTATATTCATGGGTGTCATTGTGCTGCCATCTTTTCCTAGCAAGCCTTGTCCTTCTCCTCCTTGTCGGACCAGGTAGATCTGATAAAGTTTCGCGAAATGCTTGAGTGCCCATCTACAATTGTCGCAATAAACTTGGGCTAGGTATTCAAATATCAGTCTTATATTTTTTCTCGCAACTTGTATAAGCGACAGCTATGGTAGGATAATGGTGTGAGTCCACAGATCTAATCGTAAAATACTCCAAGATGAGTCCAAGCTCATCGCAAAAAAGGGGGCCTGTTCCAGCGCCAACTGCCCAGAGAAGAAAACTGGAAACAGCCCAAATGAATTAACAATGTCTATCTACACTGCTTCCGTATGGCAACAATATCGTAAGACTTTAATATGCAGCGTAGTTAGGCAATCAAATTCGCTTCCGGTTGTCGCAGTATTACACTGAGTTCGGAATCGGCCCAATCATCTAGCCGCTGCGGCCTTGACCCTTGCAGGTACCGGAGGCGAGTTTATTGGCGTAGTTGTGTTCAAGGGGGCGGCGCTGGGTGTCGGTGACCCACAACGTTTGCGCGCATCTGCATGGTGTAGGAGAGGGATAAGAATAATTTAGGGCGCTTGCTCCTTCCTACTTCAGCACCTGTTATCGGCGCGTTATGTCATTGCGTGTGGTTATTTGCATGGAAGTGCACGGTTGGCATTGCATACACTTCAGCAGTGTTGTAGACAATTGTACTTCGTCTTAAACAGTGATTAGCGTCCAACGGCTCCACCAAGGCAGCTAGCAAGTTGAGATATACTCATGGGACAGGCAGAGTTCAAAAGTGTGAAGATACTTCTGCAGGTTGTCCGAACCTCAGGCGCCGCCTTGAAGATCACGTGCGCGTGCGCAAGCAGACCTTTCAAATTGACTATGTCTAATGGGAAGAAAGTAATTTGTGACTCAGTGTTACGCTCGAAGAACAAGATGTAGCTTACGTTTATCCTTTAATAGTAAACATCGTAATAGGTAAACTTCCGTGTCATATACGTGTTCAGAGAAAGCTTAGCGCTCCACGGGAGGCTTGTATGTTTTTTTTCTTTTGTTACGTTGCTGCAAGTACTCCACGTAAGTTGATTGTATCAACTTAAGGAGGGACATAGAATGAATGTGGCAAGATAAGAGGCTTGGAAAACACTAAAAATTAACAAGGCCGAATGGATAGCCGAAGGCACTCGTTTCTCTGCTGGGGATAAAATAGCACGTACAGAGATTTTTCTTGACTTTCAATACCAAAAAAATCATACAAGAAACAATAAACGATGCAGCTAGAGTCACCACGTGAAGTTTGCAGACTGCTGCCTCATGTTTTGGCAACAACAAGTTTAGAAAGCGTTTTGCCGGCACAGCTTGAGAGGCAATCAACAAGAATGGCTGATGGCAACAGGGCCAACATGAGGCACGGCTGTATCGCGTTGCAGTGATAAATCATCTGTGCGGAAAGACGTTAGTAACTACAAGCGTGCCAATCTCGATGAAAAGGAGAGAGAAAGAAAATTGGTCTGAGTTGAATTTGCTTATTGATACAGTCTTGACAGAGGCAGACGTTCACACGAAAGCAGTACTATACACTTAGTGCAGTGCATTGCGCAAAGTGTAAACAGTGGACATGAGTAAGGGCCACAATTATATTGCGGTTCTCACGAGACGGGGACTGGGACATCAGATAAAATTTTTCCACCTTAGAGTACGATATCCTCCGTGATCCTCCGTGATCACCTTTATCTATTATCGGCGGGCGAAAAATTAATTGATCCGTGCGCGTTTCATCAGCACGGCAAACATGATTGCTTCTCCGCTGGAACATTTTTTTTTTTCTAAAGTTTGAGCTGCCAAGTAGTGGGTGCGGCGTTTACATGGGTTCACGCGGTAGTCAACTATATTACAACTCTGTAATCTTAAACTCTTCCTTGCTGTGCTCGGACCTGATGTTCGCGCACTTCTCCGAAAGAAACTAGCCAGGCACATTTGACCCATCGCGGGACTCGCGATTTAAGAACCATGCAAGTACCAGCTGTCCAAAATGTAATGCATTCCCCATCGGTCACAAAGGAATGGACAAGTAAAAGGACAAAAACAGATCAAAGATAAATGTTCGAATTTTTGTGACGCGAAGCTTTATTGAAGCGGTTAGATATATCCTATAAATATAAGGATCGCGCAAACAATGTTATTTCCGTCCTCTGAAACACCTAACCTCAAAGAATGCTATATGTGGCTGCCTACAAGTGGCAGCCTAAATCTCAATCAATGGTTATGTCTGTGCAATCCCCATTTCACACATTCAAGGCGATATGCAAGCACCGAAGCTGGCGCAAGCATACCGACATATGTCGAAACTGCGACGCCACAACGACGAAGGTCACGTATGATGCTTGTTGAGGAAAGCATAGCGATGAGGAATATATGCACAAGAAGGGGGGGGGGGGGGAGTTACCACATAGATATATACGTTTAAAAATTCCATAACCCTTGCTTTACAGGGACACATAGCCGTTCTGAAGGATCGAAGAAAAATGGGCACGCGCCCTTTACACATAAACAATGGCCCGCGATTTGGGCAGCGAAATACAAGAAGTTTCAACTGAATCGAAAAAGCATTTCGACATCCTGTGGAATAAAATAGGACGTATACGTGCATTGCGGTTAACCTGTGAGCCAACGTTATGTTGACATGTCTTATGCATGAATTTCTTGTTTTCATACGGAGAACAGAGTTGTGTGCACTTGCACTATTTCGTCGTCCAAAAATTCTGTACTATTTCAGCTAGAGTATTCGCTAGCAAATAACCGGAGGCCGAATGATGTCGTAAGGGAAAATACGCTTATAAAGACATAAACATCGAAAAAACCTTCACTATAAGGCAGCCTCCCACTAATAGATCTGCGTCTTGTAGAAATTGTTACTAGCCCATAATATTTCTAGAAGTTTTATGCATAGAGTTCAAATCTTTCTCTCCGGGACGAAGGTTGCATTGCTGTCACCATTTTGTTGGTTAATTTTGCACAAAGCAGCACGGTTGATTGAGCCGTGTCATGCGAGCCTCCTGTTGTTTGAACAGTTTCATAAAGTTACGACTACAAAATTACTCTAGTAGAACAGACCCGGATGATCTTTCTTGAAATTTTAAATTGTACTGATACCTTAAAAAAAGAATCAGTAGTACAGTAGTACGCTTATTGTAGTTGCGTATTTTAATAGTAAATGAAACTCCACACGTTCACGTCTACAGCCTCAAAACACGTTTAGGTGTTTATTTCGTTCAAATGCAGGAACAAAGTACTGTTGCACATCACGTCCATCTGCAGCGTGACATGAAATAGAAAATAATGCTAAATAAAGAACTTAGAAACTTCCTGTAAACTGCAGGATCAATTGCCGTGCGGGGCGAGCTTGTGCTAAGATCCTTATCAAATTCAAACCTTGAAACCTGCCGTAACTAACTTTAATAGATGCTGCAGAATCTTTACTAATGTTGCATTTACCACTTGTCATTTTGTGAAATGTTTGGCTTACTTTTTTTCTCGCACCTTCCTTACCTTCAGTTATCTTGCGTCTTTTATCTATTTTTTATTTACTATTGCTGCATGGTCTTCGCATTATATGCGCTTAGCAGCAGCGTTATCCTTTTGATTTTATGTTGCGATACTGAGTGCTGAAAAGTGGATTATTGATCATGCTGCGTGACTCAGCTTCTCAACTGGTTTCGTTCAAATCGACCTTGTAGATTAATGCGTTCCGAAATATTTTGTTGCTATAGCGTTGAGGAACTTTCTACCTCACACTTCATGCAGTGCCATGCTCGCTTTCATGGCACTCCGTGATATCGTTGCATTACTACTGCCTGATAAAATTACAGCAATCAGGGAGTCAAAATGTGTTCAGAGAGTACAGCTTCGCACCAAGCCAGCGTAGTTCGAGTTCTTATAAAGTTTAAAATTTCGAAAGTCTTCACAATTCGACTTTGACAGTAAGCTATCGCTGCCAGGACGGCTCGGCAATGGAACCGTCATTATGCTTCGCGTGGCCTACACGCCCGAACAATACGAATGGGTTTCGGAAGGCCATGTGCGGAATACCGATGAGGTAAGCTGTGATTCAGTGCGTGGCACGCGGAACCTTTCTTTTTTGTGATCCGGTTGGCGCACCGACATCATTAGGTATTCACCGGGCGATTCACAAGGCGAGAATCACCACTGTTACGGTTCTTTGACGAAAGGTCTGAAGGCAATTTAGTTTGCAGTGTACGCTGGTTCTAAATGGGACGAACAAAGGTATAAATCATAAATGACAACCGGGTTAATCAGTGTATAAGGGGATCTGCGCAGCGCAGCTAGCAATAACAAGTGTTTAAAACAATTGGTTCAGTTGAACGCTATGTTATAGGGGGCGGAAGGTCAGTTGATAAAGAAAAGCAGACAGAAAGAAAAGAAAGCCGTGATTGAAGAAAACCTCACGTATACGAAACAGCAATCTATTATAAAGGTATTCCTTTATGAGAAATATACGTCCACGTCAAAAATTCAGTGCCAGTCACTTTGCTCAAGTCTTGAGAAAACGAGCAAGATAATTAGAAGGTAATAAGCCTACCTAACGGCTGTTTATTGTTCCCTATGGTGCGTCAAAATTTTTATTTCTCTTTAGGTTACTGTAAAAAAAGTCACAAACCTGTCTTTTCGAATGTGTACGTGCCACCTCGCACTGCTTGTAGCAACTTGCCAAAGCTTTCCAAAAACTGGACAATCGGCCGCTTTCTGTGCAGGTGCTGCTAGAACACCGCCCCCATCGCCCGTTGGCTCATAAAGCGGTGAAGGCGCTTTTGTGTTTCTTAAGGACGACGGGTTTGTGCGACCATCTGTGACCATTAACGCGATTTCTGTAAGACCACACGCGTCAGCGAACTCGCCGCAATTTCCTTCTTTCCTTCCCTCCTCTCTCTCCTTGTGATCTTTGTTTTCCCCTTTCCCATTCCCCCGGTGTAGGGTAGCCAACCGGACGTTATTCTGGTTAACCTCCCTGCCTTCTACTTTTCTCTTTCCTCCTCCTCCATTTCGGAAATGAGCCGGAAGTTGGGCTTTAAGTTTTCAAAATTCCATAGCCCTTATTGCTGCTTTGCTCCGATTCGAATGTCCCAGCAAGACTGTACAGGCGGCATCACACCGTTCAGTAAGTCATTTGCTTGATGGCTATTTCAAAAGTGACAGCGACTTTGTACAGATCCAACGAGCAACGGGAACCATGTTATTATCAAGCCGTTTGCAAGTACCTGTCTATCCACTATCATTTAGTATTACCCAAAGAATTGCCAGTTATGAGAACGCGTTTGTGTAAGGCAAACAATTGCGTGTGCGTGAAGCAATCATGTTGGTGAAACTACCTTGGTTACTGATTTATTCTAATCCACCCAAAATATGATGCAGGCCCAGCGCACCTGTCTGAGTTTATGAGAAGCGAAGGCTTGGTCACCCGGGTAGGTAAATGCTTTACAACTAACAGTGAAGAACTCAGCTGTGTTTACTTTCATCAGGTGCAATGACTACCTTGATGAAATGTTTGCGTATTCAAACCAAAAGGTCACAACTTCATTGCAAAGTTTATGGTGATGCCGAACACAGAGCGAACGGTACTGCTCGAAAATGCGGATCCCGTTCATGACAACGTGGGAAGGACGATGGTGGAATAAATATCACGGCCTGATGAAGAGAGCATGAGAATGGCGGCGTGCCTACGATGGCATGAGAGCAATGGAGTTACGACACGGGAATAACGATGAAGGAATTACGATGATGGAATGACTACGGCATGGGGGTCACTACAGCGTCTGTAAAAGCGCTACTTTTGCTTTCGGAAGTTAAACCTCGTAATTTATTTTATATTATTTCATTTTATTACTGATATGTGCGAGAGAGCAGCCCTCATCATCACCATCAGCTTCCATCGTCAGGGCGGTTTCATAGTATGAAATCGCCTGGATGAATAGAGTTGCTGTGTTGAAACTGTGAAACAATAACTGCCGCATTAATGTCCTACATTCCCCCGGTATGTATATATATATATATATATATATATATATATATATATATATATATATGGTTGTGTGTGTGTGTGTCTATCTCAGTACACTTTATAGCAAAGTGGAGTACTCCGTATACTGCTTCGTGTCACACAATACGTGCTACATAAAAGTGCTTTTTTTCCAAACATGACACAAGCTGCGAATACACGCGGAATTGCCGCACGACTGGCCTTGGGACACCCTGCATAACCAAAGCAAAGACAGGGCGCCTAACTAAGGGATATGTCCGGCTGGATACCCTCTACTAAGGAAGGCGGGAAGACGTACAGAACAAGAGATCAAGATACGGGAAATATGAACAATAGAAAACTGTGAAAGCTGTCACACAGTCGGTGAGGGCACCACAAAGCCGTACACAATGTCAACTTGTCAGCGAAACGTACAATGTCGCACAGTGCACAGGTATCTGATGCACAATCTGGTATCGTACGGGAGTAAGAAGGTGGATGGGCGGCATCGACCAAAACGGGCGTCTTCGACATCGCGACATAGCGAAGCGATGTGAAAGACGCAACGCGCGGAAGACGAAACGAAGCGAGGGCGTGGCGGAAAATTGAGTTGAAGTGCAAGCGGGCTACTTTTTTTTTTTAGTAATCCGAGCTCTCTCCTATTGAATGCTTGTCAGAAATTAGATAGAGAGCTATGAACACCATAAAAAAATATAGAAAAGCAAAACGAAGGAAGTGTGGTCTGAGCGGCAGATGGGCATGCATAATAAAACCTGGAAAAGTGTACTGCACGCAAGGATCGACATAGAAACGGTGGAGTGCGTCATTTCAGCAAGACAGCAAGTGGCTTGAAAATGCATGAAGAATTAATCGTTTGGCTAGTGTGTCTTGCACTGCCGACGGGGAAAAATTTGCGCAAACACGCGAAGAAAGGGAAAAAAGAAAGACTTGTTTCGTCGTTTCTGCTCGTGATAGAAGTCTTTTCGTTTTCACTAGTTTTCTCGTCAGCAGTGTAAGAAGGTACGTGGTCTGTCACGTGTCTTGCTTCCAATTTGATGAGTACCTTCATCGGCGTCTGCTATTGCATTGCCTGCTGCGGGGTGCGAAATGCAGAGAAGAGCATTGTCACCCTGGGTGCTTGCGTGGTAAAAGAAACACCGCGAGTACTGTGAGGCATCCAAGTTTTGCGATAACTCAGTAGCTAACGGGAACAACTTTAAAATGTACTCTAGTAAAAGGACTTCATGACTTCGAACTCCATTAGTAGCAGCTAGCGAAGTTTTGTCTTTGTCCCACGGCAAGGGTTAAGCTTACGTTGAGGCAGTCGTGTGACGATGACGCGGTGACGACTGTAACACGGTAAACCACGTTACGAACGTTTAGCTGTTAAAAAACTTTAAGCGCGCAACGAGAAGAGGATGGTGAAAAACCACGGGAGACGCACGAGCATTCGTGTGCCTCCCGTGTTCTTTCAACTTCGTCGCCTGGTCGCGCGCTTAAATTTTTCAATCATGTCTTACCAGCGCGCACAAATAGCCACGTTTAACTGCTGTCATAATAAAGAAAAGAGTGAGAGAATTGGAATCACACGCAATTAAGAAATGTTATGGTGGAGTGTGTGTCCGTTTCGTTCCACGGAGCTATATAATCTGTCCTTTCTTTCTTTTTTTGGTTGTCCTTTGGTTATACCGACGCCTCGTGTCCAAAGCCTTTTGTACGAGTGAAGTAGAACGAAAGCGTGCTGTGCACGTTTTACGCTAAAATCAACAGACGGGAAGAGAGAAATTGTGCAACTCTTTTCCCGAAGAGCTCTGAGCTTTTATTGCATTCTGTTCCTGGGATCCTTCGAAGTGTTTGGACTGGCCGTTCCTGTTTTCTCGTAATTGAGTCCTTGCACCACTTCTTTATTTTTTCGTTATCTCCTTTTCTACAGATTTGTATGATGCAGTATCAGGCAGTTGCTGGAAAGCATTGCGTGTGATTTTACTTCGTGCAGCTATTTTCGTTTCTCTTCGCGAACGAGCAGCAGTAATCAATGCATGGTCACAAACTGGAGCGTAACTCAAGCGTTAAGATAAGCACTGTAACCAGCTTTTTCTCGCCGTCTCAACCCTGCCGTACATATCTCCGTTGTGGTCCCCAACGACGTCCACACAAGCAACTCTGCGACAATTTATCACAGATGCCGGTATTTCTCGATGCGAGTGCGTCCCTTTTATTTGTCTCGACAATATTTTCAAGAAATACGAAAAGCGGTTCTGCAGTTCCTGCCCGCGACCGGCAGCAATGTGTGTAAAAAAAGACTCGAGGATGCTCTTACACTGTTTAAAGTTTTGATGGATTCACAAATTGGTGCGTGCGTGCCTCACTTTGCGGTAAAAAATAAATTTAGAAAAAATACCGGCATAACAGCCAACACTACGAAATATAATCACATGGTTGCAACTTTGCTTTGCGAAATGGCGCTTGAATTTATTCATGCAGATACCCCAAGGGCTCCGACATCAAAACATTTTGTCAGGGGAAAGTTAAGGTTTTGTTTTTGAAAGAGGAATCAAGACTACATTGAGCAGAAAATAAAGCACACGCACTTGCTCTGTAAGGTGGGAAAAGAAAAATCGAGTCGCTAGTGAGGCAATAAAAGTTCTCCGATATCAGCTGAAACCAAGTTTTCTTGTTTCTGCACCTGTAAAAAAGTTGCAGGAAAGCGGTCAGGGTGAGGAGACATCGCAGTTTCTTCGTTTTATGTGGTTTGATCATGCTCTAAATATGTGCCCTTTTCTTTAGATATGAGCTTTTGTGAGTCATCCTGGCGGCATGTGGTAAGGGAAAATGTTTTCTATTCGAATCGAAACTGGTAACAAAGAATGTGCTATCATGCAGCCACCAGCCACATCGGCTCCCATCCGATGTTGCGGCATTTTGACCGACTGATATCTCCAGTGGACTTTCTCTTCTTTTAATCTTTCCGTCCCCATTTCCCCAGTGTAGGGTAGCCAACCGGGCTCAGTCCTGGTTAACCTCCCTACCTTTCATTTATCATTTTCTCTCTCTCTCTCTCTCTTGATCCAACTGATTAGCAAGATCTATAGCTCATTCATACGTTTCTTTCCTTCGCGACGGAAGACGTCCCAACAGAATATTTTACAAGTCTGCACCAACTGCTGGTTCAAATATCTAAGCTCCAGTTTTTCATTCTTTTGCCTTAATTTCGCTTCTATTCTTGTCCCTTTTCTGTTCTGTATTTCCTAGCAAACTTACTTCAAATGCATTTTATTTATTTAAGTTTGTTTTTCTCATATTTCCACATTTGATTACTTTCACTTGCCCGCACTTTCTATATTTCTTCATAATTCCTTTCCCACCCAAAAGGCCCTCGTTCACATTTCATTTAAGTTCATTTATTTAAGAGACGCGCCTAAGCATTACAGAGAGGAGAGGCGTTTGAAAAACTGAATAAATATAGAAAGAAACAGAAAGCTGTACAAGATACAAGTTGGTAAGAAACGAAACGTTATTGCATAAAATAATTAGAAAATGCAGTCTTGAACCCATTGCAATTGGTTGCTGAGGCGACAGAGGCCAGGGGGTGTTGGCAGTCTGTGCTTGTTTTTCGAACAAAGCTATTGAAATGAGGATGAAACTGGTGCAAACCGCGAGGTAAAATTTTACGGCGAAGGCGAAAAACGTAATGACGTGCACCACGTTCCGCGCCACGTGACAGACTCGACCAACAAGACCGTTCTGGTCAAACCTATAGCACGACGCCAGCGACGCCCTGACAGACGACGCCCTGACAGACGACGCCCTGACAGACGACGCTCTGACAGACGTCGTCCACGTAGCTCGCCAAAAGCCGTACAGTCCGTCTGCAACTGCTACGCCCCTGTCCCACCGGGAGTGTTTTCGCCCGAGGTGTAGTGCTGCGAGACTGAATGTGCTGATGTTGATGTTGATTTATTTTCAAAGGAGACAGCAGCGTTTTTTCAACACCGACAAAGTAGAGATTTATACGCGCCATCCTGGCTATATAGTTCTTGCTTTGCGGAAGTTGCCCCTTCATGTTACGAGAGTTGTCACAGATTCTCGTTCGGTATGGAGCGCGTCTGCAAGTTCGTCTGCTTCGAAGCCGTTTGATACATTAGCCTCGCTACACTTAAGTTTAGTTCATTTAGTATGGGTACTGAGACATTCATAATAATGAAGTAGCCGATTCTTTAGCACGAGCTTCATTACAAGGTCCGGTCGTATCTGTGCTGCCGGCCACTGCGCACACCACAACAGCCAGGAAAAGGCAGCTTTCTTTGACAGAATAAAAAAAATTAAACAAGAAACTCTCATTAGTAAAATATATAGACATCACGCATGCAAATTATTCTTCGAATCAACAATGGTGTCCTAACCGGTAATTCTAAGTATCATTTGCAAGGCTACGTTAACGCATTCCAGAGCTTGATTTTTACTTGCACAGGTGTGGTCTGGTGGTGTGCCCCTTATGCTTCCTTTGCAATGAGCCGGAATCGATCGACCTGTTTTTACTATCGTGTCAGTGGTTGTCTACTCACCGAGAACGAAGTTTAGAAATTCCGCTTCGTAACCTAGGACTGTCTTTATGCGGTACTGTTATACTCTCACTTCGAGCAACGGTATTAGGATATACAGCCACGAGAACTTTTGCCGAGGCCTCTATAATTTCCTCTGTGACACAAAAGAATTGACTTAATAATGTTTCGCTTTTTCCCTGACTGATCTATTCCTCCTAAATTAAATTATAGATTTCGAAAATTCAAAGTCAAAACACAAGTGCACAGTTATAATATTATTAATATCATTATTCGAAATTTGACTTGCTCATTTTTAGGTCTATCCTTTACTTAACCATTTACTATTCCTATCTAAGCAAGGCTGACTACCTTATTATACACTGCGTTATTTCATTTATTATCGGTTTACTTCTGACCTCTGATTATTCATTTATTTTCTTTTTTCATTACTTATTTACCGATTGACTAATTAATTTCCTTTCTCAATCATATTACCACCCGGTTCGCGACCTATCCCCCCCGGTGGGTTTGTGCAGTTAGTTGAGGCTACTTCTTCTTCTTCTTCTTCTTTTTCTTCTTCATCATCATCATCCAGGCTGCTGTCGTGTCTGCGTAACTTGCCTTACCATGTAAATAACCTTAAATATATACGTTGTTGGGCTGCAATGTTTACTGCTCACAGTCATTGATTTAAAGGAGTGTGTGTCTCATTGTGGGGTGTTCACGAATTCCGAAAACGTTGCCTGTCATCGTACCGAACGCTGGTTACATTACTATAGAAGCACCGACTGCATTGTTACAAGCCTAACGGGCCGCCGTACGTGGTGGAGCCTGCACAAAACTATGTACTGTGAAGAAAAGCGCTAACATGCAAATGCCCCTTCACTGCACTGCGGTATTTAAAATAAATGGGCATGCTGTCGGCAAACTCCGTGCTCAAAGCGTGAAGTCTAGCGCACACCAGCCAATTGCTCACACAGAAGTAATAATTAAAAAGGTATGCTCCTTGAAGTCAACGACTCACTTGGCCTATATGCACTGTATTCTTCACGCGTCCTCGTTTGCGTAGGTGAAAACGTTTGCCTGGCGCACCAAGAAACTGCGCTTCTTCGCGTGGATGGAAATACGTTTGTTCACAATCTTAGTTTTTATTTAAATTCGCAATTTTCCGTATTCCGCGTCGACCAGGAAAAAAAAAAAGGCTTTGCGTTCCCCACGCGTTCAGTCTCATTTAAATTGTCTCATTTAATTTAATTGTCCCATTTAAAAGTGTTCCCTGAGTTCGTGAACGGAAAAGCGTCCAAAATTTTGTGCCACAAAATATTATCGCTGTGTCGTAACGGTGAAGGACACGCTGTACCGGAGGCAGCATTCAAGAAAGTTAACTCTTTATTGGGCCGAAATCGGGCCCAGAAAGAAAAGCAAAGAAGCTAACTAACAAAGAAACCCTCGGAGAAGACCGATTGCGGTTAGCACGACTGTCGGTCGTCGAAAATTTGATGTACGAGTTAAGTACGTCGGCAATAGTTATACATGACTCATCGGACATTCCAGGATAAACGCTGAGGGTCGAGTACAATCCAGAATGCACACTATTCGTTTTGCGCACGCGATCTGAGCCGATAAAGTTATTTCGGCGACAACATTCTGGAAAGTTTCCATACATAGGTCATATATGATTCTCAGAAAATTTAGTAGTGTGGAAGTACAACTTTTGCAGAACCCTTGTGCAGAACGTAAGGAATTCACGTAAGATATGAATTGGCACATCGAATTCGTCCCCTTTGAATGATCTACTAGATGCCCTTTACAGAATCACGACATCTGCTCTCGATACCGAGTTATTAATCTTTAAACTTGGTGCTTCTATATTCTTTAACTTCCAAATTATGAAAATTTTAGTACCACAATTAAATCCGTAAATTGAAATTCCGCATCCAACTGTCATGAGAGTTTAACTTTTTCTCACAAATACAACACGCTTCATTAAAATCGGCCCACTGGTTACCTCAGAAAAGCGTTTTTACGTTTTACATGTATTTGAATAGGCCGCGTCGGGCTTGGGCCCGAGTTAAAGCTTTCTCCTCAAGGTGTTTTATCGGAACTCCCTCCCCTTATACACGTAGAAAAGAGTGTTTAAGCGAACTAAATGCACCTGCTTAAAAAGGGTGTACTGGAATTCCACCCATTCTCTCAATGTGTGTTTTTATCGAGATGCACAGTACGCTTTGTTTTTCTAGCGATATCTTTTGTTCTATCACAACCCTATTCTTTCGGAAGTCCAACCGAAGCTATCCGGAAGTGTTTTCCGTGCTATGTAGAAAAAGAAAAGCGAAAAAAAAAGCCGTGCAGTGTGGATTCGAGCTCCGGACCTACATAACGCCAGTCGCATGTGTCTCCTATCGACCACCTCGCCAATCTTAATTTTGTTTCCTTTCATGGTATTCATTACAGCACACACAGTGACACGAAGAAGCATGACCTGCTAAACAAACTATTGATGCTCATACCTGCAGAAGCAATGATACAATCCTGCCAACTATCGACAAATGATGCAACACAATCACAATAAATATTACTAGCATCCTAACAGTGCAATAGCGCCTCTGACTGCTCCGGTGAGGCGACCGACACGCTCTTCAATGCTTTAGTTTATCTATAAAACAACGCCAACCTGAAACAGCTTAAGCGAAGGCAGTGGTAAAAGCGAAAGACAGCGTAGGAAATAAGTAGAAAGGTTACGTTTCTCCACCACCGGGCACGCCATGCACCCGAAGTAGCTCGTTGACATTACTAGTTGACGGTTACAGTAGGCATATAGCCTACTGTAACCGTATGACGTGATCAAACAATGGTTCGGAGCAAAGAGCTAGGAAATAGACACATTTGGCTGTTTTTTTTTTACTTGCTTGAAATGAAGTGTGCGAGCACCCTTTAATTCGGCAAGGGGCATGTCTCTCATAAAACACCTCTTTATCAAAACGAAATTACTGATAGGGTGCACTGAGTGTGTTCTGCTAACGAATGCATTGATTTTCGAAACGCACAGAGACAGTAAGGGTATAAAAAAGGTGTGTTTAGACAGCACGCAATCCACTCTCGAGGGTGTAATTTTACCAAGTGGGTGTACTCTGAACAACTGAAGCGGCGAAAGCCTGTAAACGGGACGAGTGAGCATCATGGCTAGCGCAGGAGGACCGTTTCTCGCGTTTCCGCGTCTCGCTCAATAATGGCTGTTCCCCAATATATCAAGCGCCGCTGCCATGATATACGTGTCCAGTGAAGAGTGCAACAACGTTTAGCTGTAGGATACACTGTTTTGCCCAGGCCCTGTGACATGACAACGGAAAAGACGAAACACAAAGAGTGGGCGCGGGACCATCAGGGTCAACATGTCTCACGCTCCGCGCTTTTGCGCATTACAGGTGTTCCTGCCGCTTTTCCTGCTTTGAACCACATCCTTGCCTCCTGGTGAACCCGAATGCCCGTCCAGCCCGATGCCATCGACGCCGCTCTGCTACCAACCGCACCACGCCTACCGTACTGCTCCGCTCGTCGTCTCCGTCTTCTGCGCATTATCCAAGTCTACGATGACGTCACCAACCACGGTTGATATAAGAAGCCGCCAGCGCGACAGTTTCTTCAGTGGGCGCGGGACCATCACTGTCAACATGTCTCACGCTCCACGCTTTTATGCATTACAGGTGTGTAACGTTTTTTCTATGTACGCCAGAAGGAGCGACGACTGTTTCCTATTAGTGTTCTCGCGCCCACGAGTGCTCCGTGATATTGCTGTTGATTGTTTTTCAAAGGGTTTTTACTACTATGCTCTGGGGATATCGAGTCGAACCCAGGACCCCCGACTCGCTCTCAGTCCTTGGCTGAACTACAGTCCTTGCCTGATGAGCCAGGCGAGCAGATGAAGGTCATATTTCATATTCTAAATTATCTTCAGGCTCGGTCCGCGCAAACAGCAAAAAGCCAGTCCGATATGGTCACTGACATTAAAGCCACCAAAGCCAGTAAAAAAAAATATTGAAATCAAAATTGGCGCTATCGAAAAAAGACTAGATGGCCTAGAAGATAAAACGAACTCACTTGACCAAATTGATCACGACATAGCCACCATCCAGACAGTCGCTGTCAATCAATCCTGCTTCTTTGCAATCACGGCAGACCGAACTTGAGGATCAATCAAAACGCTCCAAACTCATTTTTTATGGATTAGATGACCACCGGGAATCATGGGCTGCGTCGAAAGAAAAAATAAAAGTAGTTTTGGCTGATGCACTTGACATTCTTCCGGATTCAGCCAATGAACGTGCTCATCGCCTAGGTCAATATTCGCCAGGAAAACAATGTCCGATCACTGTAAAATTTACCAACTTTAAGGTAAAAGAGATATTCCTATCTGCCCGAAAAAAGTTAAAGGACCTGAACGTCACAGTTAACGAAGATTACTCACCTGCTACACGTCACGCTCGAAATAAATTAACCGAGTTTGCCAAAAGTGAATCGGACGGAGGTCCGTATCAGCTCCAATATAACAAATTACTAGTTAATAAGAGTACTACATGTATTATCCCGAATCTAACTGCGTTAACGCGCATACGAAGCAACAGCCGTCAGGTGATAATAATCTTACTCTGTTAAACAGCACGCGCAGAAACCGCCCTCAGCTGATAATTCCATCAGTTCTGCTCACGGCAGTCCGTAGGGACGCGCGAGGGGATGTGGACGTTCTTTTTCGCAGATATCCGTTCTTTTTACTAATATCCGCAGTATCATCAGCAAACGTCACTCCCTTAACTCCGCCATCGACACCTGCAGCGCTGATATCATAGTACTAACTGAAACTTGGTTGCGTCCTGAAATTCGAGACCATGAACATTTTCGTATCGCAAATAATTTCTCTATCTATCGCTGCGATCGCATTGGGCGACAAGGAGGAGGTCTACTACTCGCTATCACGAAAAATTTCGCCTCACAGTGCATCCATGTCAACACCCCTTTAGAAACTGTCTGCGCATGCGTCGCCCTAAATCATAAGAAAGTTATTATTGGGGTCTGTTATCGGCCCCCTACCTACACACAGAACTTCGTAAATGAAATACACGTTGTTGTTAACATCGTTTCATCCCGTTACCCAAACTGCCCATTACTTTGCTTGGTGATTTTAATATGCCAAACATAACCTGGTCTAACACTGTCCCCACGATACACCCAGCTTCCACGCTAACTAAAGAATTTTTAGAAATGTGTTCTCTCAGTTTTTTCTCTCGAACAGCTTGTAAATGAACCTACTAGAACCACAGATCCTGTTGCTAATACCCTTGGCCTCGTTCTCGCTTCACAGCCCGACCTAGCTTCGAACATCACTCACGTTCCAGGAATGAGCGACCACTCTTTACTCTTTTTTCACTTAAATCTCGCACAACGTAAACATGTCAAAAAAATTGTAACCATCCGTAATTACAATAAAGCAGACGTTGACGCGATTATTAGAGAATTATGTTCATTCCTTGGTGTTTTCCTCCAGGACTTCGACAGTCGTACACTAGAAACTAACTGGGAAATCTTTGTAGAAAAACTTACTTACCTAACCAACAAGTACATTCCCATTCGCATCGTAACTAGCAAACCAGACGCTCCCTGGTATAATGTTCATATAAGACGCTTATCAAATAAAGAGTCGATTGTACAGGTCGGCAAAGTTTTCCTCGAGTGAAGCTCGTTGGAGTGCCTACCGATTGGCTTCAAGCGAATAAGTATTAGCGCTAACAAATGCCAGAAACATTTTTTATGTCACACGCTGCCGTCCATGTTAACAAATGATACCAAGAAATTATGGCGCGTTATTAACCAAAAAGATGACGACATCATAACTCTTGTAGATAACTTTGGGAATGCCATACCCTGTCATCATATCGCGTCCGTCCTTAATGAAACATTTATCCAAAACTTTTCTGTTACCTGCAATGTTTCCCCACCCACTGCACCTTGTTATGATTACCAGGCTATGTTTCCAATTACAATTGAACCATGTGGCGGGCGTCGAAACCGTGATTAAATCGTTGCGCCTCTCATCTGCTCCTGGCCATGACCTAATTTCCGTGAAGTTTCTGCACAGCACTGTTGTTTATTCATCTATTTTACTCGCAAAACTATTTCAACAAACGCTTCACACAGGATACCTGTCCCTTGATTGGAAAGTCGGTAAGGTGATTCTACTTTATAAATCAGGTGACAAGCATTCTCCTCCCAATTATCGGCCTATTTCACTAACCAGTATCCCATGCAAAATGTTAGAACATATCCTATATTCACAGCTTGCTAACTTTCTCGAGTCAAACTCTTTCTTTTTTTTAAGTTAACAGCATGGCCTTCGAAAAACATATTCTTGTGAAACGCAGCTGGCTTCTTTCATACATAAGCTACACCTAATTCTTGATACTCGTTCAATGGCAGATTGCATTTTCTTTGACTATTCCAAAGCTTTCGATAAAGTGTGTCACAAAGTGCTACTTCACAAACTACAGCTCGTGAACATAGACCCAACACTTCTTGCTTGGATTGAGTGTTTCCTTAATAACCGTTCGCAATACGCGTCAGCTAATAATCTTAACTCTCACTCAAACCCTGTTCATTCCGGCGTCCCACAAGGCTCCGTCCTCGGGCCTCTTCTTTTTCTAATTTACATCGACGATTTCCCTTCTTCTGTTTCCTCTCATATCAATTTATTTGCGGATGACTGCGTAATTTTCCGAGAAATAACAAGCAGTGACAATGTAAGCGCTCTTCAGTCTGACCTGAACGCTATTTCATTGCGGTGTAAAACATGGCTAATGGAACTTAACATCACAAAATGTAAATCTCTTCGCGTATCCAAAACTTGCAACAGTATCCCCACTTATTCCTTAGATCATGTCCTCTTAGAATCGGTAGGCTCGTACAAGTACCTTGCTGTACATATCACTTCCACTCTCACTTGGTCTGTGCATATCACATAAATAATTAACAATGCTAATCGTATGCTTGGTTTCATCCGCCGCAACTTTTCTAAAGCGCCCTCATCCCTCAAACAGCTGTTGTACAAAACGTTAACACGTCCGAAACTAGAATACGCCGCATCCATCTGGGACACTCATCATGAAAACCAAATACATTCACTAGAAATGGTCCAGAATAACTCGGTTCGCTTCATTCTTTCCAACTATAACAGGACCGCTAGCATATCTTCAATGAAATCAAGCCTTAATCTACCATCCCTAGCCTCACGTCGCAAAGTGTTTCGTATCTGTCTGTTCCATAAGATGTTTCATCATCCACACTTGCGTAGCGAATTAATCCCTCCCCCACGTCACCTATCATCGCGATTACATCATGCCTACAAGGTCGGTGTCCCATTTTGTAGAACTAACGATTTCTTTCAGTCATTTATACCTCGTACAGCAGCAGAGTGGAATCACCTTCCCGCACTGACAGCCACCATCAAAGATTACCAGCTTTTCAAGAACGCCTAAGCTAATATTGTATGAGTAGACACACCTGTTAACTTTTTCTTGCAATACTCGTATTCCTTGTATCACATTTCCTATTTTTTCTTGTTTTATATGCCTGTAACCACTCCCCTCTCCAATGCCAATGGCCCTGAGGGTACATGAAATAAACAAATAAACAAATAAATAAATAAATAAGAGGGGGGGGGGGGGGGGGGGGTTCACTGGCATGCTGATCTAACCAGCGCAAGAATGGACACGGGACACTAGTAAGGCGACAAGAACAAGCGAGCGCTCACTTCCAACTGGTATTCATTACAAAAAAGCCATGCATATATAAGCTCGTGCACTTGATCACAATCAGGTACAATCGTGCAAGTCAACATGGTCATCACAAATCGACTAGAGTGCGCCTCGGCCGCACCAAGGCTTCAGGCTGCCTCCCGTGTACAGACTCTAAGTAAGCAAATTATTTAACAGTCAACGTTATGAACGGTTTGATAACGCAGTTGCCTTCTGCAACGCCAGTTGGAAGTCAGCGCTTGTCCTTGTCACCTTACTAGTGTCCTGTGTCCACTATTGAGCTGGTTACGTCAGCATGGAATGCCAACTAGCCCGGTCTCGCACCTTGCTTCACTGGCATTTCATTTTTATGGTGCAGGTAAATAACTATCATTGTCCATTCGCCAAAAGAACCAGCCGTGCTGGTCTCGTCCACTGTTGAGCCTACGCTGCTCGCGCAAGATTGCTTTTCATTGTTATCACGTGTTCGTGGAAGCGCTTCCTTCTCTAGGTCGGGAATGTTAACTCCAGATTGATGTGATCCTTTTCAATCCGCAACCATGGTCAGCGAACTAATCTGCGGTACTGCGCTCATCCAGCCATACTCGATGAAGCAAAAATGGTTCGTGAGCAGGTTCCCGATCACAATATGAATTACTGGCTGTCTACTCTGTGCCCAACAGGGGCAATGAGTGTGCGTCAAAGCTTTGCAAGCAACTGTATGAAATACCTCTCCTACATGTGCTAGAGCGTATTTCGTTTTTTCTTGCCCATTAAAACGAAGCTTTACTTGCGGACCTTCCAGGACTTTCCTGTCTGTGGCTGCTGCTGTGCTGCCGAACAGCTTCCACGCAGGCCAGCTGTTTATATAACGAACCGGCTCGCATATAAGTACCTGTACTACCTCTCAAGGTGTGCCGGTGACAGGTTCGGTTCTCTGCAGAATTACGCAATAAAACCTAGATGGTACCTAAATGCACTCACTGCTACAACTATGCGCCTTGAAGACAGTATAAGTCCTTTATCAAAGCAAAGTCACCTACGTCTTATTCCTCGGCGTTTGGCGCGCATGTTCAGTCGGTTTCTCTCCGAGTATTGAACCGCAGTGGGGGGTCGTAGCGCCGGAACACTCGGACAAGAAGACGAGGCCCGTTGTCTCACTCTTGTCCGCCTCTTGTCAATGTCTTACAGAGCAGTGACCCCCCCCCCCCCCCCCCCCCCCCGTTGTTGTACTAAAGAATCATACTTTTGAACCAGAGAGGGTAAAATTGTGAGCTGGGCCGACCGCGAAGATGGCGTAATGAGGACTGGATTGATCCGTGAGAGAGTATAATTGCCCGATTTGCATGGGTTGACGTGGGTCACATGGTTGGCATCTCCACGCCTTGACATCTTGACAATTGAAATGCTGGGAAGCGTGTTGCAGAAGGTGATCAGATTCATAACATTTAACTGAGCACTCAACGAAATCTTAGTGGGACAGATTTCAACACGTGCGTTTGTTCTGCGTAATTTTGCAAGGATTAGTTGGAAGACAGCACCTCGTATAAGTGTTCTTGTGGTTGGGTGCTTCGCGTGCCCTATTATTCCGACTCGTCCGTAACAATACGATGTTACGACATGAGAAACACGCACATTTACAGCAACACTCTTCTCCTCGCCCGACGCAACTACTCACTGTGCTTTACGAAGACCACTAACATTTTTTTTTTATTTTGGCATTATATATCCTTGTGCCGTAGCAGCTAGTGGCGACACATATATTTTTTTAATCTTGAAGTGGCGAGTGCTCTGAATGGTGCATTTAATTCTTTTAAAAAAACCTTAGAGCGCTAAAAACACAAACGACCTACAGAAGAAGAAACACACACCACACGCGCTCTAAGTTTCTATTATAATGTATTACCAACTAGCCCACCCATTCATCCTTTTGCATTTATTTGTGCATTTTGTTAACTCGAGATTCGTATTTCAATGTTCCCTCACCCACAAGGTGCACTCAGCTTCATATAAGGTCTGTTACCATTGGTCTTATTGCTACTGTTGTAACGTAATCGAGAAGTTTGAGAATACATCCCCTGGCTTATTATTCACAAAATCAGCCAAGCGCTTTGAAATATATCAGCCGGCGCATTATGTCATTCCCGTTCAAGCAATCGCATAACTTATTGGTATATTTTCTGCACACTCGCAGGCCGAGGTAGTTCTGTCTTCTTAAAAAAGAAATGAAGCAGCACCCCCACCTCCACCCACAAACACACACGCACAAACACAAACATGCACACACAAACGCAAAGAGAACGGATAAGAGACCTTCTATAAGCAGCCATCGCGCTATATCAGTCACCAGTGCATGCAACAAGGTCATTCAACATGCTGCCTGTTCAGAAGCCGGGCACACACTGATACCCATAAATATTTTTTTCTTCATCCCTGTCAACAGGGCCAAGGCCATTCCTCCCCGTTGACGCTGTACTACTTGACGTCGGTACGGCGTTGCATAACGCTCCCCACAACATCATTTTACTTTTAAGCTGTCGTGCCCTAACTAACACATAATGTATTCGGATGGATGCGTGAGTCTTCAGCTAGCCTTAACTGGCCCTGCCTGCAGAATTCTCGCGCCCGTGCAACGTCCCGTGTACTTTAATATGTTTCACAACGCACAGCTGATTGATGGTACTGTTGTGCGCTTGTCCTCAGTTTGGTACAAGGAGACACTCGCTCTGCTGTGTTGTGGCGCAAATGGATGACCCACGTTTGTTGACAGACAAGATGCCGTAGCACACCCGTTTGCGTTCAGCGGCGTACAACGCTCCGATGGTGCCCTTGCGTTTTCGAGGTCAGCGGCTCGTCTGTGCGATTGCCTCTGTATAAATGGCACTCTCCTTGTGCGCATGCTTTCAGGAAACACTCAGTATCTCTCAGTTTATTGATTGCTTATTATCCCTTTTCGCCTGTGTTTGGAGCAGTCATGCTGGATGCTTTCCACGTCAACCATACTTACTTCCTGCCTTCATCATCCCTTTCTCTGCAAGGTGCTCTTGCGAGCCATTACCTTAATCTAAGTCACGCATAACAATGTGCTGTTTCACAATAGAAGTCGTGATCGAAAATTGTGGTTTCATGATGTTCAGTCGAGCATACGCCGGTCAGCCGTGGGGAAGTAAATTGGACTGCACCCTACAAGTAACATATATGACGTTTCTGTTCTGCAAGCGAACGAGTACAAAACACAGCGATAGTGTGATAACTGGCTGATGTCTTCGATTGTCGATAATCTTTTATTGCTGGTTTTCCGCTACCATCGTAATTGCGCATCTCCACTTACCACCTTTGTAACTACCCTGCACACATTGGTCGACTCAGCAAAATGCGTTTAATCCAAATTTCTCGATATCTTTTTTTTTTTTTTTTGTGCTGGCACTCTCTCAGATCGCTAAGTCTACAACTAGCACCCTTGGCCACCTCCACGTAGCATCCTTCCGTCAAAAGCTTGGTTGCTTACAACACGCTAGTTCGACCTAACCTGGAGTATTCTAAATATACAGTTGATCCCCATCTAATTTAACCACAGCACCCGAGTCGCAACCGAGGCGCCAGATATATTCTTTCTAACTATACTCAGAATAAACTAGTGTGACTAAGTTGCAAATACAGCTTTAGCTTTCGATCATAGCCTCTCTCAGGCAGAGCGGACGCATTCCGTTCGGGTGTCACGCCACGTCTATCCAAATGTCGCTTACCCAAATGTTCCCACACGACGATGCTTGAAAATTTATCCTTATACGTGCGGCCAAACAATGGAACGGCTTTCTTCCTCACATTACCTTAAAACCGACAAACACAAATTGAACTTTGCCATCGCACTTTATCTATGCACTTAACGAAGGCCGCCATGCTCATGCCCAGCCCGCATTTAGTACCTCGTAACAGGATGTTTGATGTATATTGAGTGAATGAATGAACGAATGAATGAATTGGTTAATTAATCAAACGAAGGTGATAGCAGCATCTTGTCAGTACTCACACACCAGTCCGTACTCAGAGGCTAAGGAATTTCAAGGCAAGCTAACAGAGAAAATGGAAGAGAGAGAAAGACTTTCAGGGTAAAAACGTGAAGAGATTTGTTTGAAGGACCTGCCTGTGGCCTGCTACTGTGTTACGATGAAGTAAGCGTAAGCTTACTTCATCGTAACACAAGTAAGCTACCGTATACGTATAGAGGAGGTAGATAATGGCGAGGTGGTGAGGCTGATGAAAGAAGCGTAATTTCGCTCTATACATCATATGCGTTTTTAGCAGATTAACATGCCTGCAGTGCATAAAAAGGGACAAGTATAGTTACCGGCAACGACTGACTGACTATCACTTTTTGCTATATGCCGTTGGCACAGATTTTCTCCTGGAACGTGTAGTTTTTAGCGACACGAATCAAATCAATCCTAAGGCCAAACGAATCAAATCGAGCGCAAGCACTGTAACCATTGCTGAGAGGAGACGCCTAGGCCCGTATAATGCAGCGATTCCTTTAGCTGGATTTCATTCGCTTCTTATCATCAACGGCTCACGAACGGCAGATCGCGATGATAACCTAGTTGGAGTCCACTTTGGACCAATCCTGATGCTTGAAGAGGAAAATAATAGGAATGGAACCTTTATATTGCACCGGACCTGCTCGCGCAGCAAGCTTCGCTAGAAAAACTGGAAAAAGAGCTGTAGAAGGCCACTCAAACGATAGCCTTATGGGCTGCAAAAAAGAAAGCTGGCCCGACGTTGACGACAACGCGGACGTAACGGTGACAATGCCGTGATCTCGTCGTCAGCGTCAAAACCACGGCGGTATGAAACTCGCACTCGTTGCAAGGCAACCTCAGCCGATCCACGATGAAGTTCAAATCAAACGCATCGCGCTTTTCCAAAGCTGTTGCGCCCTTCTGCGACGGCATGACGAGGACATCGGCAACAAAAGCTCCCACTGCAACACCATTTAAAGAGTAGGTGCCTGAACCTACTACAGCTACGGGACCACACAGTGTGCGAGACACGACCTCCGAAAAGGCAGCGACACAGAAAGTGGTTTTGGCACGTAAAGCCCCATAATTTAATTTTTTTTTAGCGACACACGTGGGGCTTGCCAAACGAATCAGCAAACTCCGGCGCGTAAACTGGATTCCCGACCGCGCACGCGACAGCAGCGCTCGCAGAGCGCCCAGCGGCATTCCACCGCCTCCCTTCCACCCGGGATCGCTTTCCGACTGGGATGCGAGAGAATCCACTGACCCCGTATCGTCGTCTCCTTCCTTCTCGCAGCTCGCTTTCTCCCCATTCCGGCGCTCCGCTCGGTGGCAGAGCTCGGGGGGGGCTCCGTAAAAGCCACGGCGAGCTGGCCCGCCGCTCTTGTAGAACGGAAGGAAGAGGAGGTGAAAAAAAAGAAAGCCCGGAGAGAGAGAGAGAGAGGTAGAAAGGGAGAGAGGAAAAAAGCCGGCGGGCGTTCGCCTGTTGCGCTTGGCGTCGGGCGGCGCGGACGCAGTGCGGAGCAGAGATGAGTGGAAAGGGTAGAGCGTGTATCGCGCGCCGCTCGGACGGCCGCCGCTGCAGGGCCAACAGACGAAGCCGCGGCGGCCGCAAGGGCAGCGCGCCGCGCGCTCACCGCCCCGCCTGGTCGCGCCCGTCGCTGCGCTCGCCCCTCTGCCGCAACGCCCTCGCCGCTGGCCCGTGGCATGGCTCGGAGTTAAACCGTCGCCCGCCGGGAGCAGCCAGGCGCCCGCCCGTTGCTGCTGCCGCTGTGCTGCTGCTGTAAGAAGCCTGGGAGTCCGGCGTCGCCCTGGAACCGCGGAGCAGCGTTGTCGCAGAGTGCATACGCCAAGCGGTCAGTGAGTGCTTCGCGCAGAAATTGTCTTTTAGCTTCTTCTTCTCTTTTTTTTTTTTTTATCGCGACGAATGCCCTAGATTTCGGGTGCCGGAAAAGTGTTGCATTCGGATCATCTTTGTTTTGGCAGCGACCGTGCTGTAGCGCCCTGTCTCTGCTTTCTTTTCTCGCTCTTTTTCGCGTTGGCTGCCAATCTGCGTGAGTGCGTGGAAGTGCGCGTGCGGGGATTTCTCCCTTTCGAACTTTTTGTTGTTGTTTATTGTATTAACGCTGTGCCACGCGAGTGACCTCGATTTTAAACTATTGCTTTCCTGGTGCCGCTCTTACGTTCTTATGACTGCGGCTGATTTGGTGTCGAAGTTATGGCTTCGTAAGTTTTGAATCTACGCCCAGAGACGCCTGTGTTACTCGACCAAATGTTTGCTGGTGTAGCCAACTTGTCTGTTACTTACCTAACGTATTTTTTTTTTCTTTTATTGTATATGGCGGAGCGGGTGTTGGTGATGTTGAACAAAGGGAAACGTGAAGGCATGGTTGTTGGGAAGGTCGCGAGAGGGGACGGTTTCTTGCGCTAGATTTTGTTCGACTTGCTGCGAACATGCGCGATACTGTCCAGTCGCCTTCTGCGCAGATGACTGGAGCTTTCAAGACCACGTGGTCTCGGCGTGCAAGTGTGCTGGTGATGCGGAGTGGATATATACATAGCTTGCTCGTGCACTCCCCCTTGAAATGTGGGGCGAGAGATTTTGCTCTCGATTTTAAGCCGAAGGGAGAAAGCACAGGAACGGGGACGCTCTTTTGTCGCGTCTCGTAGTCTCAGTATGTTCCTACGTGATGGCAGTCGACAATGCACGCATGAGACTATTGACTCTGCGAGCATACAGCTTGCAATTTGCTCTTGGCGGCCCTGGCACGATGCGGATCGTAGAGCTGATAACAAAAAAAAAAAAAAAAAAAAGAATGGTACGCGAGATTTGCGCAACAAAACTGGATTCCCCCTAAGAGTGGGCACGTTTGCTAGAATTCGAAGCCTTTGGGACCTGCACAGGGGCGAATCAAATTATAACCACCCTACACTAACGAAGCATGAATTCTCATTTTTTCGCGGAAACCGAGTCCCGTATACTTTTGTGGCCGGCTGTACGTAGTTTCCTTTTAAGCTGCCCTTGGAAAGTGTACCAAAAGTAAGAAAGGAAAGGGGCGAAATTGATAGTAAAGAGAAAAGACAAAATTAATGTTAGTGCCGTTCAGCGATCTTTAGTGGGCACTGTCTGAGTTTATAATAACGTGTAGATATCTCAACTTGCACTTCACAACCGATAGGGAGATGCATTACCTATATAGTTCGTGTATGTAATAACCTGTGAAAGCCAAGGTTGAAATAATGTGCTCTGTTGAAGAAAATTGCAAAGGAGAATGTATGTGATGTGCCACCTAGTTGTATGTTGTGGTGAGAGGAAGAGTTTGTGCAAACGTGTTGCTTTACAGCATATAGCATAGCTCGCGGTTTGCGCTCTGCGACCGTAGAAAGGATGCACAACGTCCACTGTAGCTTGCATACATAGTAACCTTTCAAACTAGAGTAGAAGATTTGGAACCGTATGGAAGCGAGTAAAAACATGACATGCAAACTGTGGCGATGTTGGGCTTGCTTTCGTGTTGACAATTTCCCATTTTGCACGAAAGAATTACCGAAAAGGGGGCTCGCGGTCATATTGCGCTTTGCTTGAACTCTTCCTGTTCCGCTGTCATTGGGTGCCTCGACTCTTGAGGGTGCGAGGACAGGAGTGTATGCTCAGAAATTTCGGGATTTTTCATACTGCTGCACACGTTTTCAAATGACGAATTCATACTACACCGTTCGTTTTCTCTTTTTGGTCGAATGTGGTCCGGTTTGTTTTGTGCCAATAGGTTTTTAATTGTTTGCGAATTTTCGATTCTGCCTACTCTCCAAATTCCAAAAAGGAGGTACCGGCGAAGCACAAAGAACGCGCGCGCACACAAGGAAAATGCGTTAGACATGCACGGACACTTTTCCTTGTGTGAGCGTCCTTCGTGTTTTTCTGGTACCCCCTTTTTCAATTTCATCATGCACCAACTGGCTCAACAGCTTGCCGTAATGTATCTCCGAATTCCACCTATTTTTTTTTTTCGAAGCAATGGCCTACGTAAACGTAACTTAGTTGGAACCATATGAAGCCGAGAGAAAATGAATGCCATGAAAGCACATGAGACAATAACTGTCCGAATGAAAGAAAAAGCTAACAAAAAGAAAAGGCAAGCGGAGAAAGCGACAACTTGTCGCTGTTTCAATACACAAGCTGTAATACGCAACCTGCGTATTTGTACAGGATGTATCACTAGGAGCTGTTAGCCTGCACCACTCACGGTCATTGTGGCGGATGCACTTTCCTTGCATCACTGACTGTCTCCCGCTCTTCTGGTGTACCCTCAGCTTGCGTTAAATTTTTTTTCCAGATTCAAATATACTCTCCATTCTCATACGCACTACCCAATTCTCAGCCAATTCCCCAGAGTGGGTAGTGTGACGCTGTGTACGTAAGGGTCCACCCTATACTCTGCTATGGAATTGTCTCCTGTGGCAAAAAAAAAAATAGTCTGAGTTTATGACAATGTGCCGATGCGGAGGCGTATAGCTCGCAATTTGCACTCCGCGACCGTGGCCGAGACTCAGAACGTGTATTGCTTGCATCCTCACTGTTCAGTAAATAGAAAAAAAGGAAAGATACAGGATCGGTTCAATGGGTGTTGAGAGAGAGATAGAGAGAGAGAAAGAGACACGGCGCGCGAGGAACGCGTCCGTGTGGAGTTTTTCGACGAGGTCGCGACGTGTGCCGCATCGACAGCAGCTGCGGCTGTTTCTTCGCGAAACGGCCCCCACGCCTCTCGATTGCGAAGCGACGGATATAGTGTGTATCGCCATCATCGTTGGCTGAGCCTATTTTTTTTTTTTTTTTGCGAGTCCTCGCCGTTATTTCATTCCTTCTTTCTTTCTTTTTTGCATGGCTTTCGTGCTTTTCTTGGAGAATAGATCGGTCCTGGTGGTATGTGTGTGCGTGCGAAGAACACCGATACTCCGGAGATCCTTTCGTACAATTTTTGTCTTGTTCCGGAGCTGATGAAGCATGCTATAATTAAGAAACCGACGTGTCCCCAACCCTAGCTAATAGCCACTTGGTGAGCGGTTATTACCGGTTGCGATCTCGAAATACTCTTTGTTAACGAACTAAACCGCTCTAACCTGTATTGTTCTCGCAGTTACTTGCACAAATCCTCCTGTCTTATTTTTTTAAGTTCCCTGCTTGAGGCGTTGAGTAAGTATCAACGGCAGTTATGACGTTTCTCCTTTCTTTATTGGTGATCACGTGCTTGGTAAATCGATTTACGCTAAAAAAAAGATGTTTCTGCGTCGTCTTAAGAACAAAGTGATGCTTGCAGTTGCGACATTACGTTTATCGCCGAGTGAGCTAGAGAGACACAGGAGGCAGGGAGGTGTAAAGTAGGGAGGTCAACCGTGCGAGCGCCCGGTTAGCTGCCCTAAACAGTGGTGAGAGAAAAGGGAATAAAGAGGGAAAGATAACGAACGTCACTTGCGTGTAGGTGGACACACAGGTCTATAAACAGTCACTGAGGTTGTTGAACTTAAATATTGCAGCAACGCACGTATAAGTTTTCAGCGTGGGCGACGGATCTGGCCACTATCCGAGGATGTCGGCGTCAGAAAACTTTCTCACGTCCGGATTGTTTGGCGCGGTGTGTAAAGAGATGTGCCAAGACGTCGTATTGGGGACTGGTTCACAAAAGGTGTTCGGCGCTTTTTTGGGGTCCCCACGAGTCGCATTTTGGTTTGTTGGTCATTCCAATGTGCCAGTTGTCGGCGATTTTGGCTTCATGGCCTTCTGGTTAACATCCCTGCCTTGTCTCTTTCTTTACTCCTCCTCCTTGTCGTAATTCGACCTTGAGGCGGAATATATGCTACTGTGCGCAGAAATGAGCTCTTCAGTGATAAAACTTATCTTAGATATGTGTCACGTTCCATTTGCCTCTGCGACAGTGGTAGCGTGTCGTTATCGCATCGATCACTATCATGAGTCACGGGCGTTTGGACGTCAGGCTACGAGACGACGCCCTTGCGCAACGCCGATTCTGCGGCGTTGCGCATTTCTTTTTTCTCGGTGCCTACCTTCACGCTCTCGTACTCAATCCCATCCTCTTTGATGTACTTTTGCGCCTATGTAACACGGAGCACTTATTCAGCATTGAAAGAGCGATTCCCACAAACATTTATGTAACTCCGAACCTCACTCATTTCTATATTTGCCGTATGTGCAGCTGTCGTGTTTTTTCAATCCCCTAGCTGAAGCCTATCTTGGTTCAGCGGGGAAAAAAATGAAATATACCCAGCCCTCAACTGATAATTTTGTACTGCTATAACGTCACAATTTCTTAAAGCTCTATTCTATTCATGTCATATCTACCACTCGCGACTGCCCGGACCTGGTGATAAAGGTTAGCTGAGCATCGCTCGGATCCCTGACGAAGTGATAAAAAGAAGTTTTATCCATTAAAGAAGGTAAAATCAGACATCCACTCGTTCGTAGCACTTGCTACAAAGGAAACCCATACGGGTTCCTCGAAAGAAAAGCCTCACAGTTAAAGAAAAATTCGTCCTGGTCCGGAACTCGAACCCGGGACCACGGCCTTTCCGGGGCAGCCGCTCTACCATCTGAGCTAACCAGGCGGCTAGTAGATGGCAAGGTGGGTTTCCGCAGAACTATTACGTCAAGTTTTATCGATGGTTTCACTCTTGCGTATTCGCATCATAAAAACCAACTACACGTTTTAGGATGTTTCTTGGTCGCGCGAATGTAAGAACAATTCATGTTAACATACCTTGGTTTGAGTATTTATTTCGTTCATTTTCGTTAAGCTGATGCCTACTATATTTATCATTTATTTCCTGGTCACGTCTTGCCTGCGTGTGGTTAAGACTGAAATGCTGTAATCATTTTAAGCACGAAGCAACTTCTTTTTCTGTCTTGTCGTAGGCAAGGTCAGAGGAAGGTTACCCGCAATGACGTGTTTTGTCTCCGAAAAAACGTGGGCCAATACTGGAGACAGCGCAGCCAATAAATGTGAACACACCGCGAAATAAGGCAGCCCGATCGATCGGCCAGTACCGGATATAGCGAAACAAATAAAAAAACATCTTCGGATACAGTGCGAATTAAGGCGGTCTTAGGCGGGAGGTGGCGCACGTGACCCCAGACGTGACCTCCAACAGCAACGCGCCGTCATTTTTGTGCCGTTGCCGTCGTCATTTCATTGCCTTTGTGGCAGTGTGATCATTCTTTTTGTTGTCCGTGGCTTCAGCTGTGCCTCCTATTCGCGCAGCGACCGCTGGCCCTTTGGTCGGCCCAGATGTGATCAACGCAGATCACCACTATGGAACTCCATTTTGGTGTCACGGTGTTTCACTGCGCACGCAGCCATGACTTCCCTCCTCTTTTCTTCTTTCTAGTCCCCCTTTCCCTCACCCTCCGTGTAGGGTAGCAAACCGGACGCGCGTCTGGTTGACCTCCCGCCTCTCCTCTCTTTGCTATTTCTCTCTCTCTCTTTTCGTTGTCGTGTCATCGTCGTCTTTCCGCCATTTTTTCTTATTCTGTCGCTGCTACGGCCAGTCTTCTGCGCCGAGCGATAACTTGATCAAGCCCGTGCTAATATGGTGAAAAACGGCCACCGCCATGAAGTAAGACATCGTGCACGAGATATTATTATTAGCCTATCGCGTGCACGGCGGTTGACAGCCGTTACTATTCTGTTTTCTGCGGGCACCTGTGGCCCACCGCACTTCGGGCTACATACCGTCAGTGGTAAGGTGCGACGCTTGGCCCTTCGAATCGCCGTTACCTGTTAACAAGGAAAATAAGGTTAACGTGGACCAAGCACACCAATAAAGAAATGTTTCTCTCTCTCTCTCTCTCCCCTATACTGTCCTCAGTGTCGTTGTTTGTTGGCTTCTTATGATGCGACTAACGAAAATCGGACACACTCGGTTTCTCTTTTTTTTCTTTTTTTTTTTTTTGTAGCTCATTGCGCAGGGAGGGTCTCGAATCCGGCAGCTTTAATGCCTTCAGGTTGCATGTGTGGGTTTATTGACCGGTTGCCTTCGCAAAAAAAAAAAAAAAAAAAAAAAATTATATAGAGGTGACGCCTGCCAAAGAAAGGGTGGTCCGCATCCGCCGCCAAGGCGCTGGATAACACTCACAGGGTTAGTGCTCGTAGATAAACATAAATAGCCCGAAAATTGGACGGGAAAACGGCGCCGCGGTGGCTCAGTTGGCAAGAGAATCGCGCGCGTAATGCGAAGACGTGGGTTCGTATCCCGCCTGCGGGCAGTTGGTTTTTTCGACCACTTGAATTTCCACTTATTTCATGTTTCTTTATTTCGATTAAGAATTGCAGGTAATTGCAACTACGCGGCACTTAGTGTCATTGTTTGTTGGCTTCTTATCATCTGACAATATCCATCGTAATCTTTTGTATCAATCAAGGTGAAAATGTGACTGAATCAGTTATCCACATTGAAAAAAAAAATCTTACCGGTGACGGAGGAGACGAGACGTAGAGCGACTACTACTGTGCGCGTTTTTCCCCGCTTTTAATCTTGTTACCTTGCGTTGAAATTAGGTCCCCTTGGGAGCGAATTCGTTGGGCTCCTGCTTTCTCTTTTTTTCGTCTTATTTATAAACGGCGCAGCTGTTTATAGCTAGGCTTCCGTGCATTTTTTCGAGTGGCAGTGACAGTGACAAGAACTTTATTAGAGTGTCCTTAGGAACATGATTAGGGGGAACCGAAGGCTCCCCAATCACGTTGGTGGCTCCGCCCACGATGGGACAAGGGGGTGGTGACAGTCCTTTCGTATTACTACGGCAGAAGAAACGAGGTCATACCATAGCGTGGTTCCCGGCCCACGTGAACGATGTAACTAACGAAGCGGGTTGCAACCCTAACGAGCGGGCCAACAGCCTGGCGCGTGAATTCACGAACCGCGCCCGAGCCAACGGCCCGGCTCTCCCACAGGATTGCCCCTTCAAAGATCATCTTACCCCTTTTCACGAAATTACGTCGCATTAAGACACAGCAGGAGGAAATTCCCTCCCCCCAGCCCGAAACTGAACAGGGCTCAGGCCGCTACTTTCACGCTTTTACAAACGAGATCCTAGAGTGCGTGTGCAAAAACCGTGGGCCCATCCCGAAAGTAGTGCGGTAAGGGTCCATGGACAATGGCACATACCGTAAGGACTCCGGTTGGTGGGCTCCGGGACCTGTAACGCTCGCTTGAACTATCCTTGTCACACCTGGGACTCAAAGAGATCCCACGCACCAGGGTAAAAACAGAGGTTTTTATTCGAATGTAAAAATAATATTATGGGTAAGAAAAACAAACAAACAAGAAAAATGAAGTGTAAAAGTGAACAGAAAATGGCACAAGTGTCAGTTCATAGTCCAGGGTATGTTGTCCATAGGGCTAATAATAGGCCACGTGGTGATCGTATATCTCATGGGACGCGAACCTTAGCCCAAAAGGACGACGCACGTCGGCCATGCCTACGTTCGCACCGCCCTCTCTTTGTCGGCGTTCCAAGCGCTTACGTATCTAGAGACATATGGCTAACAGCGCAAACAGACGAGCAGAAGAAGGGAGACACGTACTCGCAAGCGCTTGGTGTATATGTGTCCCTTATTGTGGTCGTCTGCGTGCACTGCTACCCATATGTTTCAACATGAACCTACTCGCCCCAAAAAAGTATTGATACGCATATAGTTTCATTTCCTTCAGCTCTCCGCGGGGCGGGGGTCCCGTCGTCCGCGCGAATGGCGATAAATGTATGTGCGTACCTTTCGTCACGATGGACACCGATGAAGACACGGAATGATTTCGTACCTTCGTTCAAAGTCCTGCGTCACCTCTGTGTCCTGTGCTAAAGAGCTTCGCTGGTCGTTCTCCTCCACGGAGTAGAATGGTTTATGTTTTTTTTTCCCATCGCTTCTTTTCCAGAGCCGGGCTCATTTCGTTATACTGACCAAAATTGAAGGGACGGAGCATGGGTGAATAGATAAGCGAGAGTAAGGCAGCACATATACAAACAAAGAATCAAAAGAGAAAGAGATAAAAAAAATAAGAGCGTCCGGCGTTCTCATTTTCTTCTTCTTTTTCTTATCATCAAAGTTCGCTGTTTCAAAAGGGGCAGCGGCGGTGGTTTGAGCGTTCGTAACAAGTTTACTCAAATTGGCTGCAAACTCGATTCAGCGTCCCTTTTGAAGTGGCCAAATCTTACCGAATCTTCACCTCCCCACACCAATGAAATTTTCCACGCACACGCACCTCCCCACACTCTAGTTTTTGTTTTTAATCCCTCGTCGGGCTTCACTTTCTGAAAGACGGGCAGTGGTCTGTGCGCGTTGAGCTGATTTATGCTCTGGCCTTTCGCTCTGCACCATACTCACGTCAACTCCTCATAGCTAGAAAGCATAGAGCGCACAAGCGTCGCCGCGTCGCGTTGTAGTTCCGTGCAACGAGGATTACGAATGTGGATCATTTTTCCGCAGGCCGAGGACTCGCATGACAGAGACTGAGGGAGGAATAGACGGAGGAGGGAAGTTTTGTTTGCTGTAGGCACGAAACCTAGCCTCGCATAAGTTTGGGGGCAATCGCTTCGCCCAGGCGCCACTTATCGAGCGCGGTGGAATCTGAGAACCGCCACATTCGACCACGACGACGACGACGACGATGATGATGATGATGATGATGATGACGATGATGATGATGATGATCGGTATCACGTTTGAAACGGGGAGGCAGAAATAGTCCTCTAGCCGGCCTGATTTAATTAGGTTTTACTACATGTATCACATTCTAGCCTTTCGCCTTCCCGATTTCGAGCTTAACTTTTGTATTTAGAACGTTCATCGCTGTGCAATACAATTATCTACAGTTGCAATGCCTCCGGTTCTGTCAGTCCCTATCCTCAGCGGTGGCTTAGCGGCTATGGTGTAGCGCTGCACGAGGTAGCGGGATCGAATCCCGGCCGCGGCTGCCACATTTCGATGACGGCGCGCAATGCAAAAACGCCCGTGGCCCGTGCATTGGGGGCACGTTACAGATCCCCTGGTGGTCAAAAGTAATCTGGAGTTCCCCGGCTATGGCGTGCGTCATAATCAAATCTTTGTCCTGGCACGGGAAACCGCAGATTTCAATTTAATTATATAAATCTCTTTCTTGTTTTTCGTCCGTCAGTATCCTAACCATCTCTTATTTATCTTGACTACTGACCGGTTCCTCCTTCCATCTTCCTTGAATCCCAACGTTTCTGGAAGGTACACAATCCATAGGGGTTTCGCTGGGTGAATATCTTGGCATTACATTACGATGTGTCGAGTCGGTGCCTGGCTTTTTTCCCTTTATTATTCTTTTTTTTTTGCGACACACCACCTGGTAACACACTAGAAATACAAAGTAATTTATAGTCGCCAGGATGGATTTGAAGAGGGTCACAATTGCGTGCGGGTCATCCGTTTAACGTCGACACGCGGTTTACCATTAACAGAATAGCTTTCTATCACTGAGAAATTTTGGGTCGTGGATAGATGAATTGTAACTCTAATGGACCATCGGTTATCTGGCCTGCCCAGCTCCACTATACAGGGACATGGCCAAATTACATTACATGTCCTTCGCAGCTCCATTTTGTTTTCCCTTAATCTCAACTAGAATATCGGCTACTCCCGTTTGCTCTCCGATTCACACCGCTGTCTTCCTGTCTCTTACGGTTGCGCCTGACATTTTTTCGTTCTATCGCTTGTAGCCCGCTTCTTATGCTGTTCTCAAGCTGCTCTGTTAGCTTTGTTAATGTTTGTTTAAGATGCTCTGTTAGCTGCCGCATATGTTAGTACCATGACTGTGGACTTCTCTAGTCAAGGATAGCGGTAAACTTCCGGTCACGATTTGGTAATGCCTACCGCGTGCACTCCAAGTCATTTTTATTCTTCTGACGGGCAGTCACTATCAGACTTCTTCAAACAAGCAGTTATCCGAGCCCCGCGGCGCTGCCCAAAATGTTCCCCGAACGGTTCCCAAGTCCGGACTGCCCCCTGTGTGGTGGTTATGCGGACTTCGAGCATGTCCTGTGGGCTGCGCCTTTGCCGGTCATACTTTCACCCAAGAGGAAATGATGAGGCTCATTAGGGCCCAGGACCGGACCTCTCAAATCCTGGCAGTCCAGAGGGCCCGCGAGGGGGCCGCCAGGTTTCATCTGATGGTCCCCGAGTGGGCCTAGCCAGGTGACGTCGAGTTTACTCGCGTCTATTGTGGACCAAATAAAGTTGTTTCACTCACTCACTCACTCTGTAAATTTCCTTCTTATGATGAAGATTCCCTCTGAGTAATTGACCTAAATGAACGTGCCCTTTCACAAATTCTAGGGCGCGACTGGCGATCACGAATTCTTGTAGTGCGTCCAGGTTATTGAACATTACCTTTGCCTCCTGTATAATAATCTTAAACCCTACTCCTGAACTTTCTCGAACAATGCTGATCAGATTAAAAAATGGGGGCCAAGGGAAAGGAAGTGCAGTCGACGACGACTGGAACTTAACTCGAGTGATGATATTAGGGAAGTTGCAGGCACAGTCGGAAATCGGCTCGCTCAAGAACGGGGTAATTGGAGATCACTGGAAGAGGTCTTCATCCTGCAGTGAACATGAAAATAGGCTGTCAATGATGATAATCAGATGGATTGTATAGATAGAGAGATGATGATTGTATTCATGGATGAATTGACAGCTGTTGATTAATTAATTGGTACCTCCGTATCACGGAGAAATTTTAGTACATCTTGACAGAAGAGAGGAAATCATGCTATCAGATATGACGAGCTGGAGGAAATTTATTTAGACGATTTATTTTGGCATCGCGTCGACATTTGTTGGCATTCTCGACGATTATCATCATCGTCTTCATCATCTGATTTATGTCTCCTGCAAAACGAAGGCTTCTCCTAGAAGTGTCCAATTTATACCCTTGTCCTGCGCCAGCTGACCCCATCCTGGGGCGGCAAGTTTCCTAATTTACCACACCACCCAGTTCTCTGTCATCCTCTTAATAGACCACCCATTATCTGAGCAACTGTATGAATGGCTTGCTCAACTTGGATTTTCTTTTCTCTTAATGTTGAGAATAATGTTGGCCACCCCATTTCCTCTCCTATCCACACCGCTGTCATCCTGTCTCTCCATCAATTGTTATCTTTACTGTCCTCTTAAGGCGAACACAATTCTTGGTGCAATATATCTTTCTTTTTTTTTCAGTCGGCCTCCGGCACGCCTGCAAAGGATCGAATCCTCGACCTCGTTATCGGTAGCAGAACGCCATATTTACTTAGCACTCGCGGGTGGCTCACGCTATGCGCTCGACATATACCCCGCACTTCGCGGTTACTCCATTTTAATATGCTTGGTGTAATATGCCATTATTGAAAGAAGGAGCTGCTTTTTAATTACGTCTACGGTGAAAAAAGAAAGAGACGGGCATATTGCTTGCCTCGGACCACCAGTAATTGGCGCGATCGAATGTCACCGTTATGTGCGGCTGTGGCTAATGGAGCCGACGGCGGTGTTAGTAATTGGGCGAGACGCCTACCACGGGCGTCATGTCCGCGGTAATTATTTGAAGATTATTCAAGAGACATTATCCGGCTAATTAGGCGCCGGTTACTCCTTCTTTATCATCTTGTTCTCTTTCACTGGGGCGGGAAGAATTTATTATGTGAGGGAATTAAGCTCGCGTCAGCTTCTCATCGTTGTGCCATCAAGCAAAACTGCAGTCTTCCGACCCACTTACGGTGTCGTCGAAGAGACAGACAGAAAGAATGAGCGAAACAAAAAATGAGAAAGAAAGATAAAGAAAGATTGCTTCTTGTAATGATATAGGGTCGTTAAATAAAGTAATGGCCAAGACAGGCACGGTGCGAACATCATGGGACATTCTGCGAACAGACGTCCGCCTGTACCCGTATATAATATCATCATAATCATCATCATCATGGTAATCATCATCATCATCATTAGACGCTTATGTGCGATGGAAGGAAGCGTCCCCTCGTAATGATCTAGGTACATTAGGTAGAGCAATGACTAAGAAAAGAGCAGTGCGGATACCATATGGACACTGCGTGATGTGGATGTCTGCGTGGACACTTAATTCGTGCCCAAGATGTGACGACTGACGATTTAGGAGTACGGAAGCTCGTGCTGTCGGCTCCACAGTAGCAACGGCAAAGCAGCGTAAAATACATAGCGAATTAGGAAGACGTGACACACACAACTTGGGTCTTCCTTTCTAAAAATGTTCTTGCATTGTCTCTGTCATTTATGATAGGGATTTACGAAGGTCTTAGGGGTCAATTCCGATCCATTAGGTTTGTGTAACGTTCATGGTGATCCGAGAAAACCGGTGCTTTCGCATTTCGCCTTGAACGCTGCACTAAGGTCAGGGCCGCAAATTCAATCCCGCGATCACGGACTCAATAGCGCAACAACATCTCATGCGGAGATGCGGAGCGGCCACTGTTGTTTCGAAACCAGGGTTCCAGGATGACGCGCTTGGTGGCGCTATCTCCCAGGCGCTCATCGCGTCAATAGGTAGCCCTTGATAATGAAAATAATAAATGCGAATGAGAGAAGGCAGTTGAGCTTGGGCTCCTGCCTTACACCTCGACAGGGTCCTGCACAATTCCAGCATAGCACCGTAGCCTGAGGCCATGGTGCGACCCGGCATCCGGACTTTGTACAAGCTATGGACTTAGTACAGTCGCGTGTGCGCCACGTATTAGATAGTCTGTGCAAGTGCCCATCAAAAACATGCGCATAATCATGCCAACAAACCATCCACAACCGTTTTCATCAAGATTCGAGCGGATTTTCTGTAGGCAGCAACATCCAGGTGCAGCCATCGTTCGGACGCATTGTTCGACCAATCGAATGGCGTTGGCGAAGTACTTACCCCCTAAACCACCCAGCACGTGCACGTCAACACCAGCTGCTCCGGAGTACGATCGATCGTGCCCCCCCCCCCCCCCCGCGGCCGACGATGCAGTCAACAAATTTCCATCAGTTTTTCAAGAGATTTACAACAGGTTCAAACGGGCCAGAGCAGCAGTCATTCTGGCCCGTAGTTCGACGAATTGAATGATTCTGGCGGTTTAGATTTACCACCTAAAAAAAGGAAAATGCGCACGCGTCAGAACTATCTCGTCATCAGGATGAGTGTGAATGTGATTATGATAGAGCTGTGAGAACTTGCTGGAAACTTGTTGGGTGTGGCCGATGTAATAACCAGTACCGGTAAACCCATTTGGAAAGTTTTTTTTAAACGATACTGGCGATCTCAATGGAGTCGCACCAAGAATCACACGCAACAGTCTTTCAACAGGTTATGCCGGTTCCAACAGTCGAGCAGCCACTTCCGCGACTGGTTGTACCAGTAGGCACATCCAGCAACGTTGCACCAGGTTACGAACAGGTTCCAACAGGTTCCAGCAATTGGAATATCCATATCATCGACGCGTCATTCGACGGATAAAATGGTTTTATTGCACGCGCCTTTGACACTTTACACGGGAGACACTCCTGTGTATAGTAACCACCTGATCCGGGGCGGGAGACCACTCGAGAATATTATTCCCCGATTGCTGGAACTCGTTGAAACTTGTTCGAATGTTTTTTTTAATAGATTCTAACCGGCTGTAACAGTCTGAGCAGCCTGTCTTGCGGAATGGTCGTACAAATAGTCGCATCCAACAGGTTTTCAAAAGCCATGGCGTCATCCACCCTACACAATGAATTTGACGCCTATTTTTCTATTGAAGCCGTTGGTGACACTGCAACTATAGTTCGAACGATTTAATTTCGGATACCGTGTCGGTTTTCACCAGCCTAAACGTTTGCCATGATCGCCATAGTAAACTAGTTGAGGCGCATTAAAAAATTTGACGAATTTAAATTTCTTTCTTAGCTAACAAAATATGATAGTGAAATATTTAGCTGTCAGCAATGACGAATTTTGTCGTGAAGCTGTCAGTGCTGTCACTCACATATTACGACAAGGCTGAGAGCGCTATGAATTTAGTGAAAAGCTTCCATTAGCTTCATTGCTATGTATGTAATTTGATATATATTCTATATATGTAATGTGCATATATGTAAGCTTCAGCGCTATATTTAATTAACAACGTTGTAATCTTTGAAAGTAAACCTGTTCGTTTGGCATTCTAAGCTTTCTAAGGAATTTCTGTAAAACAAGTTAAATATCTACAGGGGAACAACAAGCTTCCGTTAGCTTAAGTGTAATATTTAATTAACGCCTCCCTCAGGTAAAGTAGGCTTTGTCAGTATGTTGCTGCATTTCATGTTTCTGATCAGTAAAAAGCAGTAAATTGCTCGAGTCCAGTGACGAAAGCTTTGATTGCCTTCAGTGTCTGGCAAACAGTGCATCACTGCCTAATTAATGCTATACTTGTGTGATAAGGTAAACATACCACCAATGTACACACAACCTACAGACATGATAGCGTCGGATTGTAATTTGTCTATACGAGAAAACATAATTCTCTTGCGCGTAAACTCAAATAAACCCCTTTTCCAGCGTTTCTGCCAACCGTAGACCGGCCACGGCATCCGTCATTTGCGCGCGCCGGTGCGTTAGTATCTCGGCGGCCACGGAGCGGCACACTCGGTTCCTTGCAATACCTGCAGATGGCGCTCGCCTCCACCGCATTGTGGCCCACGCAAGAGGCCGCGTTTCTTCCAGAAAGGCCGTCTTCGTGCATAGCGTTCGCAGCCAGCGTTTCCCGGTAAACATTACGGTTACATACGCTCCAGTTGCCGAAAAGCGTGAGAAGCAGTCAGGGATCTTTGAATGCTGTCGGGTTCCACTCTTAAAGGAGAAGTTTAAGCGTCCTCCATCTTTCCGTCTTTATTGCGAAGTTTTCCATCCTCATTTCCTCAGTTGAGTACTGAACCGCTTTAGAGGAGTGGTTTCGTACTCCCGTGAGGCCCGAACTTTAAAGATGTAGCCCAAGTTTTCTATTCCACCGCTGACGCGCAGATTTCGCTGTGGCATCGCGGCCTCTGTTCCCTACTCGATTCTGGACGAATAGTCTCACTTATGAGGTTTCAGCCTCGGTCTTCTACTCCATTGTTCACATACATCATCGGTTGTGACAATGCACGTCTGATTTCGCGCTCGCCTGCGTTTAGAGCAACCTTACTTCCGTGCTACATAGCTGACGCGCCATCTCACGCTCTGATTCGCTTCTTTTCACCGTTTCGAAAAATCGGGGCCCGATCTACAATTCGAGCAGATGCGGTATCTTTCCTTCAGCAACTGTTCGTGCGGCGTTTGACATAACGAGTCGAACGCTTCAGCAACGCCACCGCGCATTTTCTCCCCTTCCCTCCTGCTTCCATAAACGAAATTTTGACAGGGAACTCGTCGGCGCTTAAATTTATGCATGAAAGCCACCTCCGGTGGCCGTGCTGTTGTTTCGGCGGTCGCGCTCAAACTGCGGGACGCGGATGCCTCCTCCTCCTCCTCTGACGCCGAACTCCTATCCATCTTGTCGGCTCGCGTTACGCCATCGTAGAACGAGCAACTCCACGCCCAACGAGGTTTTGCGCCACGCCCGCCTACCGACTGAGTTGCCTCTGCTCGTGGGATCGCGGCGCTTTCACCGACGCGACGAAAGCTCTCGTTCGACTTTAGAACGCTTGTACACGGTCCTGGTTCTCTTTACTTGTGCCGTTGTTCCTTCCCCGTAGCCCCTTCGTCAAATGCACCACTCATGTCGAGAAGGAAAGTTCGATTTATCGTGCAAACAAATGTTCCTTCCCGGGACGACAGCAGAAGCTGAACTGGGGCTTAACGTTCCGGCGCCACCAGAAACGTCAAAGCGATGTCTTTTTTTTCTTTCCTCGCAAGGTTACGTCGGCTCTCATGGAATCATTTATAACACTTTTTCATTTCGTATGACGCTGTGTTTCCTCAAGTTATAACAGGGAGACAAGCAACGCGTGAGTCGTAGCTTTGTAGGGGTGGGACGTTTTTGGTGTTTGTTTGGGGGCGCCCGCTGATACACTGATCCAGAAAACGCGTCGTTTATAACATAGAAGGGTATCAACGCAGGGAAGAATTTATGCTGCATAGGAATGTTGTTGGCCCTTGCCGATTGGTAGGGACGTGTCTGCCAGCTGTCGTGGACGGCTCGCGTTTTGCTTGCATGAGATGGAGAAAAAGAAATCGAAATGAAAGAGATCTTTATTGGGCGGGAAGATTTCGCATAAGTTTGCTGGTGCCTCAAAATACATATAGAAAGGAACTACAAGTAGCCTCAACATGCAGCACTATTGGAAGCGCCTGTTTGCTACTTGGATGGATCGCAATTGGCGTAAAATTGCTTAGAACCACTTTTGTGAACGGATAGCAGTAAACTTTGGTATTAGTTTTGCAGAATACATCAAGCGCTGAGAGTAGCTGGGCATAAAAGGAAGAAAGAAAAGGGAAATATGACTGGCAAAAGAAACGGGATGACAGAACGTAAGACAAGGCGCAAGCTGCCAATAAAGAAAAAGAAACTATGCGGCGAAAGCGAAGGTGCGTGCCCGTGCCATCTGCTGTCGTCGTATTAAAACGCAGTGGAGCGAAAAAATTGCACGTGGTCGGGAACGCGCCTTTCCACTGTGACCTTGTGCTCCAAGCTCGGTGTGCCGTACCACCATATCGCCTGGCTGCGCCCTTTTAACTTTCGGCGGGGCGACGTTCCTGTCTGATTACGCCACCTGAATGCTTCCATAACTCCCTGGAAAATAATACGTGAAACGATTATGTTTTGTTTGCTCGGGCATATTTGACGTTGCTTTAATGCTGCTTTCAGCACGGAAGTGCTCATTCCTGACCGAAGTGCTTGAAGAGTAGCAATAAACGCGATAACGCGGTTTTTTTTGGTGCTACGGTCAGTCGGTCGCAAAAGTTTACTGGACAGAGGTACCGCTGCAGATCCGAATTCTTGTTGTGCTATGCCCTGGCACTTCTAAATTAGTGGATTAGTATGTTCATTAAAAAAGGAACTACTACAGACTAAAACTTTAGGTTGAGGATATGGGCCCGGGCTTCGAGGAAAATAATTTTGCTTTTGCGAATCTAATGACCCGTAAACTTTTGTGGCCGAGTGTGCGTACAGCTCGGCTTTGCAATTGACGCTGAGGGTGACGGAGTCTTACGTCCTGATGATATACAGATGTTAGTGAAAACCGAAAGCAGAACTCGCTTCTACACTCACTCACTCACTCACTCACTCACTCACTCACTCACTCACTCACTCATACACCGGTGCGACTTATACACTAATTTTTTTCTTCGGAACTCGTGGGGTGCTCCTTATACAAAGGCGTGACTTATTATGGACGAAAAATAGGGTACTTCCTGTGAACTTCTTGTTCTTTTATGTTAAGAATTTGGCGACTCGTTGATGCTTATGTCTGGGGGACTCGGAGCCCTCTGAAGTTGCTCTATACAGCGGCTTTCTCACTCTTTCCTGATGTTGCACCAAACTTTGAATAACCTTGTATCGAAAGCAAGTTACACACAAAGAAAAAGAAAGAAAAAGAAAGAAAGAAGAGGAAGCAAAAAAAAAAAGTTGCAGTTTCGCTTAAAAGGCGAAGCACCGATTGCGATAGCAAATTGTTAGAGAGCTATACAAAGTAAGGATAATAGTTTTATCGGCCCTATAAACTCGTGTACATTTGCTTACTATCTAAATTAAGTAGCGTGGTGTCATGCGCACGCAGGTGAAAAGACAACTCACTCGGTGACCGTGGACACTCACTGTAAAAACGCTGGCGCCAGGATAGCGCCCGCAGCAGCTACTAGCGAATTGACCTTCGTGGTGCGTCTCGCTTCAATGCGAACCGAGCGGCGTGAACGTAGCGCACACGAAGCTATCAGCCCTCGGTGCACGTAGACTCTGTACTCATCGCAGATCGCTTTCAAGATAGTACCCGCGCAGCCATGCTCAGCCACCGCCGGAGTAGAAGTCCCCCCCCCCCCCCCCCCCCCCGGTACATTTCGCGCGATGGATGACGGCGCGCTTCCTGCCCACCTTTCTCCCTCGCGCGCGCGAGATCGAGCTACCATCTTCGCATCACCCTCGCACACTTTCACTCGCACCCGCAGCAAGTGGCGCACGGCCGCCATGTTATCGCACTTGGACTTTATACGGGACATCACGGCGACGCTGACGGCGGAAATGCGCCCGGAGTTGCCATATAATTGATATCGCAATAAAACATTGCGACAGTACCGCGGACAATAGCCGCGAAAGCTGCGTATGGGACGCTTAGCTCTTGCCGCCGTTAGAGATAAATGCCGCATAACTGCACTGTTAAGTAAATTGAGGGCGTATTCTACGGAATAGCTCATTCAGCGCTTTCTCGGTGTACTATTCAGGGTGGGTAATTCTCGCTGCTCTTGCATAATAATTGGGAAACGTCACGTTGGCGCCGGCCACGTTGGCGTACGTCGAAAGGGCCGGGATATAATCTCTTTCGACGACAAATATGGCCGGCGAGCTCGGAACCGTAATCCTTTAAGCAACGCGCATTTTACCGGCGCTTCCAAAGCGCGCGCTTCCTAAATGGTTGCCTCGCCGCTAAAGCTTTCGTTTGTCTTTGGCACTGCGTGCACATAAATACCCGTTGACACCGAACTGCTCTGCTTCATTCTTTCTGTTCCGCGACCTGCAGAAATAAATGTGCAGCGTCATTAAACGGCGACGTCGGGTGGCGTACACAGAAGCAATTCAGGCTTAGCAGTTTACGTAGCTCAAAAAAAAAAATGAAAGTACGGGAGAGCGTGGATGCCACGGGCGACGTTTTTTGCTGAGTGCATAGAAGTATTTAGGCTTAGTTCTTTTCGTGACTTCACAGGCAGACCATCGAGAGCACCGTGAGCGTGAATGTTGCTCACTATGCGAGGCATTTAGGCTGAGGGCTGCGAGCGCTTTTGATTTTCGCTACAACGGAGATAGCTGGAATTATTCGTTTAAGCTTACTGTAGAGCGCATCGTATGGCGCCGTCATATTCTCCTCGCCGCTTTGATGGTATTAGGCGGTTCGCCAGATTTCGAAACCATGGTGCTGATGCAGATGCGATGAGCACCACGTGCGCGGGGCTTGAGCTGTTGGGACGCGCGCTGCTCGTGATGCCGAGGAATATTCGCCCGTGGAACGAAGCAATATGCTAATTTATGAAAATGTGTCGTTTCCTTTTTTTCTAGCTTGTTTTACACGCAAATCTTGTAGAGCGTGTTGAAGCGTAGCCGCCGTACTGTGTCTCTCATATCTCTAGTAATCTCGAGGAGTCTCGTCGACCGTCGATCTGAGAAGGAATTTCGGCGCTACACTTGTCCACGTTTGCCCCTGAAGGAGACAAAAAAAAAACACGATTTAATTGCCAGCCTGCGATAAACACTTCCCAAGTACTTATCTGCGAATTCTACGCTGTATTGTAGCAGTGGGCGTACTCGCAACTGCCCTTTTATGTAAGTGCTCGCCGCTTATTTACCTTACTTTTCGAAAAATCTTGAGCTCCAATAAAGGAGGGATTACGCGTGTTTTCCAAGTTATACATACTCTACCACACTCTTTGCGCTCGTAAGATGTTGACGCTTAGCAAATGTATTGCAATCTGAATGTACGAAATTTTATGCTACTATAATTTGACGCCACGGTTTGTCTCGAAACGCCGAACGGGGCGTCATCGTTGTAATTATGATGCCATGACAGAAGGGAAATTTCGCTGACGTCGTAAAGCAATACGGCTAAATTGATGACGTTGCTCATATATATATATATATATATATATATATATATATATATATATATATATATATATATATATATATATATATATATATAATATGCGAGAATACTGCGGACGTTTTCTTCTCGCTACGTTCGTCACATTATCATGACGTCATGACTGGGCATGATGATGTGGGTGCGGAAACAGAAACTGGTTGATAGAAACAACAACAACAACAAGTATTGCGCTGAATTATCATATCGCTGCAGCTTCCAAAAGAAGCAGAATTAATAAATTACAAAAATTACAGCATCAAAAAACAATAACAGAAGACGGGGACAAAGTCACGAAAGCTCACTGGTAAACTTCTCATTCAGCTTCTTTTACGCACGTGTATCTTATGCATATGGTAAAGAACATCACATGCAGGCAGCAGATGCCTCAAGGCGCAGCACTATTGGAACTGTTTAAGCGATCAGCAGTCAAGATACGCTATTTGTTTTTTGATCAATTGAAGGACTGAATGTCTGCTGGCACAATTTCGCGACGATAGTGTACCCGGTCTCTTTTCTGTTCTATTATCTGCAGATTGCACTCAGTCTTCCGTAAATGTTGTGAATTTGGGCTCGATCTACGCTATAACTATTGTTGTCTCAAGTTTTACGAGATTTGACCTGAACTTGCTGTGCCCCTCATGTAGAGTCCCGTCCGGGGACCCTTGAGGTTCAAATCAAAGGTAAACTGAAGTTCATCATCTTGGAAAGTGGTAAACTGGAACTAATCAAAATGCACAGCCTTCACCGAGCACAAGAAGGAAACATTCCAGATGTGGAGAAATTACCATTTGAAGTAATTCTTGTCGATGCAGTAATTCCTATTGATGAAGTAATTGCAGAAGAAATTCCCGTCGGTGTCCTCGGTGTAAGCCTGTGCTCGCGAACGCCGATGCGGAGTAGCTCATTAGCCGTGGTGCTTCAGCTTTAAAGTGATACCACGGAATATAGTTGGTTTTTTTTTTTTTTTTTGATGAGGAGGGGGGGTTCTAATGTTTTTTTCTGCTTGATGTTTGTCTTGCTTCCGCCCCTTGAGTCGGCGCTGCGCGAACACTCCAGCGGCCCAAGATTTCCCGCCGAGTAAAGACCCCGTCGAAACCGTCATCGGCACACGATGGAGCGTGAGAGACTGACCGCGAGTATCTTTACGATGCAGCTGGCGAGTTTCCATACCGGGGGGCGGGGAACGGAAGCAGGGCCATCATCCGGTCGTTTCGGCGATCAATATATTCAAAGCCTGGGGGGTACAGCTGCTTCGATCCGCGTCGAGGCTGCTTAGGGTGGCGCGGATGATATTCGGGATGCCGATCCCTTACTCCCTTCGACGGCGGCCGCATTTGGGGATAGAGTGACAGAAGTGCGCGCCGCGGGTGGGGATTTGTTTCCAAGCCTCGCGAGAAGATAATTTATGCCGTTGTCGGCACAATACGAAGGCGAATCCCACACTCGAGGTGGGCGCCTACGGCTGGTCAGTTTTTTGTGAAACAGGCTTTCGGCACACGTCTAAGGGTGCCGGATTTTACGTGACGCGAAAGTTAAAGTGAGGGCGAGAGAGACGGACGTACGGACGGGCAGACAGGCAGTCGGACGGACGGACGGACGGACGGACGGACGGACGGACGGACGGACGGACGGACGGAGAAATTGTTACGTGTTATATATGTATATATTGTTACAAGATGTAGGGAGAGAGAGAGAGAGAGAGAGAGAGAGAGAGAGAGAAATACTTTAACGAGATCTGAGCACTTTTGCACGTAAAAAGGATAACGCTTCGAGGGTATGACGTTCGGAAAACATTTACATGATACATTATATTAAACCTATTGTTGATCGAGAAACGCTGGACCTGGCGTCATCGAGATTAACCTGACGTAGAGGTAAGCTTCATGACCTTGTGCAGAAATAAGGCTAGGTAACTCTACGTTGATTCTAAAGAAATGAACCTGAAGGATAGTGACGCGCGTGTTTCAGATGGCTTCGCTCGTGTGCAAGCGCCGCAACGATTTCAGCAACTGAGCGAGTCAATGCATCGTTACGTCACGACGCATCCACTACGGTGGGTACCGAAACCGAAACTTTGTGGTAGACACAAGTATCATATGAACTAAGGGATATCCAAAACATCGCGTCTGTGACGTGATTCCGGCCTCTCATTTGCTCCCTGCTCACAGAGTTAGCCAAAATAATCGCCTTCTAGATCTCTTAATTCCTGCTATCCAGAGCGCATTGGTGCACAGATTTGGGAATGACCTCTTATTCGGGGTTGGAGCTTGGACGTTTGCAGGAATAATTTTGGGAGGATTTATAGACCTTTATTTAACGCAAGAAAAAACGACACATGGCAAAATGTGGCGTCAATATTCCTTTACATGTGTCTGCGAAAGTATTCTCTATAGCATGGTGCCCAACGAAGCAGAGGAAAGAATGCCGTTAAACCGCGCGGTGTTGGCTCAAATATTTCCAGCGCCGGTAGAATTCGGGATCATGCTGAAAGGTCACTTCCGCAAGCCGGTGCGGCACCCCCCACCCCCCACCCACCCACGCACTTGCCCACACACACGCACGCCCGCATGCAAGCACGCACGCAGACGCACGCACACATGGACGGACAAAGGCACAAGAAAGAAACTGATCACAAATAGACTCGCCTGGTCTTACGCGAGCTGTTAGGGACTGCGAAAAGACGCGTTCCCTAACGCGAGAGGACTATACTGCACCCGCCTCCGACAGCCTCTCCTAGGCCTCCTTAGCGATGTACGACTTTTTTTCGGGGAAAAAAAACGAGGACATAATGCGCTCCGTGAAGCGCGCGGAAGCTTCTTCGGGGTATCTTGTGTCGCAGCTCTTCGTGTAACGTTAGCACCGCGAGTGCCTCCTCGCATGGCAGTCTTTTCGAGCGCCAACGCACGCCTGAAAATCCGTTCGAAACTGGAAACGGGTGCCTAGTTTTACAAGCGACCACTTCTTTTTCCTTTCTTCTTTTCTCCCCGAGGCCACGTGATTCGCCTACGCGCCGCGTCGACCGAACTGCTCCGCCTTGGTGCGGCGGTGCCTGCAAAGGATTTCGCGCCAACGACGGGCGCCTAATCCGAGGGGAGCGCTCAGCGGGCTTGCTCCGGTTCCTCGATCGGTTCCCCTTTGCTGCTTTCCAAGAAGATGCGCTTCGGGATGACGGCGCTGCGTCAGTCCTTTTTGTCTTTTTTTTTTGCGTGCTTTCGTTAACAAGAAAGGAAGAGAGAGAGAGAGAGAGGAATAAAAGCATTTATTTTTTGTGAATCCTCGTCGTCATCAGCGTTACACCAGATATTTTCTTTTCAGACCACGAGGAATGTTTAAACATTGGCGGTAACGGATGGCGTAATTATCTTTGATCTGGGTGGCTCGAAGAGGCGGACATTACTTGCACAATAATGCAAATGCCTAACGGAAATTTTTCACTTACGCTTTCTGCACGTGTGCAACCATGACTCCAGTAATATTTGGGGGGGGGGGGGGGGGGGCTCACTGCGCTGTCAGCGAAGTGGCTGCAGCGCGAATGCCGTGAAAACGGGCTGGTGACTCCACGAGTGATTAACGTAGCTCACAATAACGAAAACAATGAAAAAAATGGCTTTTACTTAGCTAAGGTTAAGCCCAGGATGCGAAGCATACTAGCCTTTATTTTAGTTGTTGAACCACTGTTTAGCCTGGTGAACTGCTGTTGCTTGGCTATATTTGGTTCGGCTAGACGAAGAAACAACTCATGCGTTTCTCTGCTTCGCCTTCAAGAGTGGAACGCGACAGCGTTCCCGTCGACCCGCCAACGGGTGTAAGACAATGCGCTACGGCGCAGCGACTACGCGCCCCGCATCGGACGCGGTGAGCGTCGAGCAACGCAGCGTTCGGCGCGGCAACGAAATGTGCGCCTGAGCAAGTGACGCACGCCTGAGCCTTAGAAACAGCTCGTTTCTAAGGCAACACCGCATTCACTAGAGGCGCTTTTGTACCGCTTTGAAGCATCGTACTCGTGGCTCAGTGGTAGCGTCTCCGTCGCACACTGCGGAGACCCTGGTTCGATTCCCACCCAGCCCATCTTGCAAGAGTTGAGCCAAAGCCACCTAGAAAATCAGTCTCTGTAGCACGCCGCAACCTTCGCTTCTCATTCCAACGAGCAGCTCTGTCTCCAGGAGGCATCTCACCTCGTGAGTGTCTAGCAGAGGCAAGCGCAGCTGCTTATATACCGCCGCGACGCCGCGAGCGACGGCGCGAGTTGGAGCCCCGTTTCTCCTCTGTCGTGACGTCACGGTGTCACGTGGTATTGAAGGCGACACCGCCGCGCCTGAGGAGCAGGGTTGAGCTCTCGTCATATGCTTCGCATAAAAATGAACGCCCTTGCACTACTGTGAAGAGGGGTCCAAGCGAAGCTCGTGATCCGCAGCTCTACCTTGTCGTAACGCCTCGGCTTCGCGCTCCCTCACGGCGAGGGCGGGACGTCGACGACGAGCCCTTTCTGAATCGAGTTACTGGCGGCGTTTGTGAAACGCCACCTGTTCGGTCGAACGCACGACACGCTACCCGCTCCCGTTCCTTCAACGCAGCCTGCTCTTCGGCAGTACGAACCTTAAGCGGCCGCCCAATCTGACTGCCGGGCCTGAACTGGTGGGAGACGGCGGGAGCGAGGAGAGCGAACATGCGAACGCTTTTTCCCTCCTCCGGAAGAAGCGGACGCCTTTGATTCCCTCGCGCCTTGCGCTGAGTCTACTTCTTCATGAATATAAAACTCCGCCTTAAAGGGGGCGTGTGGTGAACCAACAGTGACTGAATCGGTTGGCGTAGTCGTCTCTCAACCCGAAGGTCGGTGGTTCGAGTCAGCAGACCGACGAGCAACTTCTATTTTCGCGCGGCTTGAGCTTTTTTGTAAGGCAACAGCGACGCGACTGCTACAGAAACCTAGGGTGGAGCGGGTGAAGAGGAGAACCTGTCAAGAAGCTGTGGGTGAGGAAGGCCCCCTGCCGCCAACTGCGGGTGAGGAAGACCTGGCCCTTCGAGTACGACGACAGCCACAGCGACAGCGCGAGTTCGGCAATACAAGATTCGCTTGAAAAATTCGGCTGAAAGTTGTGACGTGTGTTCCAGCGTGTCCTCGTGTGTTGTTTGTGACCCGTACCGGACGAAGCAGGCAAATGCGCCGCGTCAACGCAGAGTGATCACGGTAGTCCTCGAAAGAGGGCTCCAGCAGCGCGCAGCTCGAAGAAGCAGGTCGCAGTAGCGCATGCGCGCACACACATTTTGTTTTTTTAAGCACACGTTGGGGTGCATTGGGCCTCATACAATAAATATTAGAGAGAGCTTTGGCGCTGGTGTCCACGGGAGCTGCAATGGGAGCGGCTGTACCAGCACGGGAATTATGGGAAGCACATGGATTTGCCTAAACCTCGTCCCTCTGGCCTCAAGCAGCCTTTGTAATCTCGTCATTTTCAGCAATGTCATCACCACCATCAGCCTGATTACGCCCACTGCAGGGCAAAGGCCTCTCCCATACTTTTCCAACTACCCCGGTCATGTACTAATTGTGGCCATGTTGACCCTCCAAACTTCCTAATCTCATCTGCCCACCTAACTTTCTGTCGCCCCCTGCTACGCTTCCCTTCCCTCGGAATCCAGTCCGTAACCCTTAATGACCAGTAATGTACCGTATGATAAATGAACATTATTAAAATTTTCCGACGGCACGATTCGAACAGAGAACCTCCAGTACAGCAGCCTGACACTGAAACCATTAACCCTTTCAGTGCTACTGACGTACCGCTACGTCTCCGTGTTCCGGTCCCGTCGAGTTTCTTTTTGACATTCCTTTTGTCAGATAGGAGTGCGAAGACCACACCAAGAGAACATTTGCCATCATCTGTGTCAATTTTCAATTTCTGCACAACCAACAATAAACCGCTGTGTTCATTTTATAATAGCCAAGAAAGAAAGAAACGGCACTGGGAGTGCGTCACATAAGAAAAAACACGACACTGAAAGGGTTAAGCAACGGGCCCATGCATCGACAAAGGACGCGGAACGCCCTTAGGAATTTATCGCGGGAATTCTGGTGCCTTGAGACGCTAAACTTTGCATAATTAACTCTCGAGCGTTACTTATTTGATGAAATGCTCAGCGTCACGCATCTGAGCTTCCATAGCGCTTTGCGCAGTGTCCTTCAACTGCGTCCGATTATTTTTCGGGGTGATATATGTACCAAAGAATTCCGCCGATGTTTATGCCTAATTGATGTGCAGTGTGAAACCACGTGTGTTTTCAGTCGCGCCTGGCCTGGGCACCTTGGCCTCGTGCCCCATCGACGTCTGTCGAGTGTTCGCGCATTTTTTTTTCTTTTTTTTTTTTTTTGTCTAACGTGGGTTATGCTTCGTAGAGTAGAGGTGCCGTTCCCATAGTCGTCGGTTAGCGCGCCATCGGAGTCGTCTCGCATGCGTTGTTGTCGGGTCATAGAAATGTCGTCACGTCGTCGTCATTGTTTCATTGTTGTGTTACACTGTGGCTGACACGGTGGCACATGAAGTTAGTAGGATCACCGTTAGTATAGTAGAGTTACCGGGCCCTGCCACAGCTAAGCGACAGAGCGATAGTAGCTAAACCAACCAAAGGCCCTCTTCAAGCTGTAAATTAATTAAATTGAATTAGGGAGTTTTATGGGCCAAAATTACGATATGAGTACGAGGGGCGCCGTAGTAGGGGACACCAGAAGTTAGAACCACCTGGAGTTCTTTAACGTCCGCACAAATCGCAGTACACGGGCGTTTTCGCATTTCGGCCCCCATCGAAATGCGGCCGCAGTGGCCGAGGTTCCCCCCCCGCCCCCTTTTCTTTTTCAAGCTCTGCTTACTTTTCTTCGTCGTCATTGTCGGGCCTATAATTGTGGATCCATAAAAATCGCGTCACCGTCGTCGTCACCGAAGTGGCCGCCATTGCCGTCGTCCTGCCTCGGGAGTCGCCGCGCGGTCGCGGTTCCATTGTCGTAATCGTATCACAAATATCATTGCGTCCTCGCCGTTCTCGTGCCGTCATCGTCGTGGCTCCGTCACTGCCAACGCACCTTTATCCACAATTTTTTTTTTACTTGCAGTGCCTACCGATACGAGCAAAATGCGCGTAGCTAACCACTTGGCAGAGCATTGCGCGTCAAATCTAAGTATACGCATCCACTTGGCTTCTCAATTTGTGTCGCGCTTCCCTCGCAACCCCCGTTGCTCACGAACGAAAACTTTGTGACCTCGCAGTGTCAAATGACCGCGAGTTAGGGTATAGCGACGGCCGTCACACTCGAGTCTCTGCGCCGACCTGAGAGGCCCTTCGTTGGCTTTGTTCAGGCGGTGACTGATGACGCCGGCATCCTTTCGTCTCCGTCAGTGGCGCCGTCGTTCGCGCGAACTAACGCGAAATAGATGGGCCGTCTCTGCTCACAAAAGGCGAGTCTATATATACTGGCGAAGAAGGGGCGGCTGAATGTCTCCTCCGACGGAGTTCTACGCAGATGTCGTAAGCACCGCTGCTGGCGATACCGTTACGTAAGGGTTGAAACTTTCGGGAAGGGCGGGAGCCCGGCCGCGTGATGCGCAAGTAGACAAAGAAGGATTGCCTTATGTCAAGCGCACTCGCGTCCTCTTGGAGATGTCCGGTGAGACGGAGTTGAGAGTTGAAGGTGAGTTGGAGGAGTTGGAGTGGCTTGGAAGCCCCCACGTGCGTTCACGCGAGAACTGTGTATGCTTGTGTTGCGTGCCGTCTGGAACGATCGTATAGTTTCGCGATTGCGCTCGGCGGCCTGTGGCAAATATGGCCCTGCTTGCTTCCGCCCACTTCCGTAGGGCCTATCGCGCGATCTTTGCCGGCAGGCGTGAAAGTCGCTGCGGCCAAATTTGACCCACAGACGAGCCGATCGAAGTCGAGAGTCACGCTTTCGTAAAGTGCTCGAGCGGCGCATTTCGCGCTGCCTCCTGGTGCAGTGACTGCGAGCCGTAATATGCATCGCGGCGGCCTCGTCGCGTGACGTAATCGACTCCCTCTCGATGACCAAGAGCGAGTAGCAGGTTCACGTGCGAGCTTTGCGTGCGGAGTCCGTCGCGTACGCATAAGACGCAAACTTAACGCGTAAGTTTAACGCGCGTCCGTGAGCCCAGAGGAAAATCCGTACGTTCCGCGCTTGGTCACTGCGACACAACGAGGTCGTTACGCGCGCATAGCCAGACCGCTATTAACTTGAAACTAAAGCTCTCTTACGACATTTAGCTGCTGATCACCAGGTCGCGGGCTTGATACTTCGTGGCGCGTAGAATCAAAAGCGCACGAAGTAGGTCTGCACATTGGCTAGCAGTTCCTGGGACAAACTGGTGGGTGCATTTAATCATAGTTGCATTCCAGTGAAAATTCTATAATGTTGCCCCTCAAGTACGGGACATGCAGAGCGAACAATACGTATTTTCTGTTAGCTGGCACAATACTCTAATACTGCTAAGTATTGTTAAAAAGTGACCTGGCGAAAGAGAGACCAAGTTCAACATGAAGGGCCAACACCTCTAACTGATGATATAGCCAATTAAAGGCATTTACAAATGCGACCGATACGAAACGCATTCTTCAAACGTCTCAGAGGAGATTGCTGAATCGGTTTCTAAACGAAACTACAAAAGCAAGGGCTGCCGCAATCGATTATTATCATAGGATGCCCACACAGAGACGTTACAGCGTAATGGTAAAAGCACACGCATAGTAACGCTAGAATAAACTGCGGAAGCAAAGAGGCATTCACACCACGTACAGCGGTGCTATCACGTGACAAAGAACAAAGAGAGAAAACAAGGACAGTTGACAAATAGGTAACAACCAAACAAGCGCCCGATTCTCTGCCCTGTACTACGGGCAAGTGTAATAGAAGGAATAGAAGGAGGACGAATTTCCGGTAGAACCCATCCCACGGCGAATGCCGACGTTAATGCGATTAGCATCGGTGCAAAAAAATAAAAATAAGAAGATAGCGACTCATCATATTTCCCCCAATTTCTTCACTTTTCTGTAGCCGACTTCGATTTTCTGTTACCGACATCATCTCCACTTCCCTAAAGCTCAACGCCTCTCTCGCTGAAGGGAGGCTCTCGTCCCCATACTGTTTACTTCGCTTCTTGCTCCACAGCCGGCCGCGGTTGATGTCGGCTCTTTCGCTTTTTCCGTGGCTGACTTCTTCAATTTTTCTGGTGCCCTGATTTCTTCCCTTCTCGCATCTTCTTCTGCTTTTCTATTTCGGGCACCGACTCAGTGGCACATGAACATTCTGGAGGATTGGGCAAGAATGTTCCCGTAAGCACCCAGTGTCAGCTGCCCGGTGGTACATGTCCAGTGGGCCGAGTTGTCTATTCCCCAAGTTGCCTATTCGGGCACGTACCCGGTTGGCCGAGTTTGCGTGGTAGTATAGGTTATAGACACGGACATACCGAAAAGCGTGTGAAGTTACCAAATCATGCTAATTGCATTAAAACAGGGAGGTATTGAGCGCTCGTGCCACGATGGAAGCTGCGCACGAGGTATATAAACGGCCACTCAGGCCAGCGCACCCGAGGAGCTGCACTAGTGCACAAAAGGAAAGTGAAAATAAAGAAAGAACAGTCGTGCATCTAGCATCGGTACTTAATAGTTGTACAGTTAGTGTGCACGTACACACCAACAATGTCAACCTCTCGTAGAAATTTTTTAAACGTTCCCGAAAACATTTTGATAAAGTATGCCACGCGCTTGTTATGGTCAAACTTTCAGCGTTGAACTTTGATCATATATTACTAACATGGCTGGAATAATTTCTTGCCAGTCGACTTCAGTATGTCACGGTTAACCATCACGATTCTTCCCCATCATATGTTCCATCTGGTGTACCTCAACTCTCAGTTTTAGGCCAATTGCTTTTCTTAATTTATATTGATGATTTAACCAGTTGTATTTCTTGTAATATTCACGTTTACGCCGATGATTGTGTTATATATCGAGAAATAATCAGTGAGCACGATGAACAAATATTACAATCTGACTTAGATTCCATAATGGGCTGGCGCGATAAGCGGCCTATGGAATTACGCATTAATAAACGCAAATTAATGCGAGTTTCTCGCTCAAACGAACGCCGCCCAGTTTATAAACTTTTAAGTAGTACGCTTGAACAAGTTTCATGCCATCGATATCTCGGAATTAATATGACGTGTGATATAACATGGAAAACAGTTCTCACCGATCTAACGTGGAATTCGTCACCGTAATGCATATTATCTCAAAGTGAATGCTAGGATACTTACGTCGAAATTTCAGCAAATCTCAAACAGAACTGAAATTGTTTCTTTATAAAATGCTTGTGCACCCCAACTTAGAATATGCCGCTGCTGTCGGGGATCCTGACCGTGATAACCTCATTAATGAAGATCAACTGATCCAGAATAATGCCACACGTTTCATACTAGCCAGTTATTTTCGCATATCCAGCATAACAGCAATGAAAGCCAGTTTAGCGTTGTCTCAGTTATCGCTACGCAGAAAAGTTTTTCGCCTATGCTTACTTCATATAGTCTACCATCATCATCATATACAAGCTGAGCTCATCCATCCACCTAGGTACCTTTCATCGCAGGTTGACGATATTAGTAAAGTAGGGTGTGCATCCTCTCGCACACTCTTTCATACCAAACATCTCACGTGACTGCAACCACCTTCCTGTGAATCCTGTTTCCATCACGGATCATGCTTTGTTCAGACAATCCTTTTTTTTTAATTATGGGCTTTTACGTCCCAAAACCACTTTCTGATTATGAGGCACGCCGTTGGGGTGGACTCTGGAAATTTTGACCACCACGGGTTCTTTAACCTGCACCTAAATCTAAGTACGCGGGTGTTTTCGCATTTCGCCCCCATCGAAATGCGGCCGCCGTGGCCGGGATTCGATCCCGCGACCTCGTGCTCAGCAGCCCAACGGACAATCCTTATTTGTATTTCTTTTTCATTGTAACTAACTCTGCTATATAGCGAGTCATTTTGTATCACGCTGTTTGTTTCATTGGGTAGTTGGAGAAGTATGGGCGAGGCCTTTGCCCTGCAGTGAGCATAACCAGGCTGATGATGATGATGATGTTTGTTTCTTGTTTTGTCGTTATTTCTTGTTTCTGCCTTAATCATTTTTGCATTACCGTTTTTTTTTTTGTATAACTTGCATAACTTACCGTTCCTTTGTAACCACTTCCGTCTACATTCCATTTGCGTTTGAGGGTAATTGGAATAAATAAATAAATAAATAAATAAATAAATAAATAATACAATTGTGCATGACGCTTGATGACCCTGGGGATACTTCTTGTCCTTCAAGACATATGTGTGAGCGCGTTAGAATACATGTCTACGTGATATTTCACGGACAAAGAACGAATAATAGCTGGGGACTTCATCGGCAGTCATGTTTTTATCGCGTTACTAACAATAAAAAAAGGAACTTGCGATCATTTAGATAACTACAGTCGGGCACAACTTAAGAAAGGAGGAGGGGCCCCTCCCAGATGACCGAAGCGCTGCAGCCGATTGCCACCGTGACTAAATAAGTAGTCCCTTTGACGCGACCTGGTCCAGTTCGAAAAGCGGGGTCATGTTCTCCGTTGGCGGGGTCATCGGCCGTCCGGCTCAAGACGTCAGTGCAGAGTGCACGCTCATTGGTGGAGGGTCGTGTGCACGTCCATCTTTGAGGGCCACATGCCGCTTCCTTCTCAAGTTGTATGTGACTGTAGTGCCGCGATACGCAAAAATAAACGAACATGTGGCGTCAACGCATTTTATGCAGCCAGCGACATCGTTCGAATTATGCATGCAACGTTTATTTTTTTTTAAATTAGAACAGGTTCTGAGGAAAATCGCCTGTCACAGCTACGTCTTTCCCGACTTTTCAGAAGGATCTTTACAAGAAAGCGCAATTTATGCGCATGACAGATAGCAATGCTGAGGTAGGTAGTTGAAAGGTACATTAATTTATTTTACAGTTATTTACCTTAAGGCACATGTTGGACTGCAAAAATTGAAGCCCAGCAGTACTCCAGTCACGTCTAAATAATAGAGATGCTAAAAGTGGCACTATTTTCGACACATCCGAGCTCAAATACCGCTACTATTTACCCCTGTCAATTCAGCATCCGACCAAATCACCATGAATACCACTTTAATTAAATTGGCAGAATGGTGTGCTAAACGGGAAATGGTAATTAACCATACGGAAACCGTGCCGATGTGCATTACTAATAAACACAACAAACTTTTCTTTGCCTACCATATAAAGAACAACGTCCTCGAAGAAGTTTCGGAATCCAAATATTGGAGACTGACATTAACTTCTACCCATATAAAAAACATATACTATACAGCCCCAAAGAAATTGGGCACTTGAAACATAAGTTGGGCGAATCTTCCCTATTGAAGACATACGAAACTTTTATCAGACCCTCTTTGGAATACGTCAGTGCTGTATGGAACCCTTTTACTCAGGCAAACGTAGAAAAACGTGAAAAAAATTCAAACATTAGTCATCCGCTACGTTTACAAACGTTTCAAACGTCTTGACTCACCTTCGACGATGTTCAAATTGGCCGAACTTGAACCGTTTTCTCAAATAAGAAAAACAGCAGGCTTGATTTTTTTAGCTGCTCTTTATTTTGGTAAATTGGGAATAAAACCTTAGGACTACTTGGAGAAACATACTGGTCGATCCTCACGTCATAAACACATCATCACATCAAATCTGTATTCTCAAGGAGTAACTTATATAAATATTCATTCTTCCCGCGTACAATTGCAGAGTGGAATTCATTGCGATTTATTAACATGCATGTTTTCGTTTTTCGTTGTCACCCTCTTGCGCTTAGGCTGTTGCCCGCAGTACTGTACCAAAAAAAAGAAGGTTAGTACTCATATCAAATACTGATAATGAAAGGCGTTTGCCGTCCTATTGAGATTGTGCGAAAATTCTATGGAAGGAGACTTTGGGAAATGTGGCTGGAACGCCCGGACCTGTATGAACAATTCTAGGCTGTCCAGCAGGCTCACGACGTGGCCGTGAGGCTTGGCCTTTCGGTCCCGACGTGGGAGCGGCCCGCTTAGTGGTTAATTATCGCTACTTGCAGGATCAAATAAAGTTTTCCTTCCTTCCTTCCTTCTTCCTTCCAACGTATTCCGTCGCACATATTATTTATTTATTTATTTATTTATTTATTTATTTATTTATTTATTTATTTATTTATTTATTTATTTATTTATACATAGTGCAGGCCACGTTTGGCCCAAGCAGGAGTGAATCAAAACGTTCGCAAGCGATAACAGCAAGTCATTCTATACAGTTAAAGGTGCTTGTACATAACGTTAAGAGACAGAAAGAGAGCGGTATGGATCAGAAAGCAAACGGGTATAGCCAATATTCTAATTGACATTAAGAGAGAAAAATGGAACTGGGCAGATCAGGTAATGCATAAGTTATATAACCGGTGGACCGTTATGGTTACAGAATGGGTACGAAGAGAAGGGAAACGCAGTCTAGGGCGGCAGAAGACTAGATGGAGCGACGAAATTAGGAAATTCGCGGGCGCTAGTTGGAATCGGTTGACGCAGGACAGGGGTAATTGGAGATCGCAGGGAGAGGCCTTTGCCCTGAGCAGTGGACATAAAATATGATGATGATGATGATGATGATGACTAGTGGATTCGGTCAAATAATCATTGAATCAGTGAAACAGAGCACAATAGTCCGGCATTATTAGGGGTTTGCATTTCCTAACATGCGTTACATAATATTGTAATAACAAGGAACGCATATATAAATTATGCGGAATAGAACAGACAGCAAACTACAAGGAATATTTCAAAAACCGTGCTAGCTTTAGAATTTCCGCTGAGCGGACGAGACTTAATACGGCTGTACATTTCCATAAGCAAACGTTCAAAATTGTTTGTTAGTGAGTAATTTTAATTAGCGACCTGGAGATAGCGATTTGGCGCGCGAGCAATTTTCCAGCTTCTTTATGTAATCCACATTGGCGGGTCAAATTTCTCCGTATGCTCTCTGCTATCAAATAAAAGTATGTTCCAACTAAAAAGGCAACACGAAAAGAAGCATGTTTTAACGAAGGAGACATTGACGGTGCGCAGACCCAAAGTCGTGCATTTCTATTTTTTTTTTTCGCCGAGCGAGGAGCAGAGCGCGTCTGGAGGAGGAGGAGGAGGGGGAAGGAGGGGCCAACCTCCGCGCACGGCCCTCCGGAGACTCCTGGATTTCGCAACGAAGGTTTCGTAGCGTACGTGTGATTAAAGAACCGTGCCGCATTGCGTGTACGTCCCAGGCACAGCGACGTCGCACCCAGCGCCCTCTGGCTACATAGGGCTCAGAGGTTCTCGGTTTGTAATTTCTCGGTAATTCGGCGTACTTCTCGTCGGTGTTTGTCGAAGGCGTCGCAGCCCCATCTAGGATTAGGCAAGTCGGTGGCTGCTCCTAAAGAACGTAGCGGCAAGCGTTTTCAAGCGAGCGGTATTTCTACCGTACGAGCGCGCCTAAGCGAAGTCTTTACCTCGGCAACGAATGAACGAGACTGGAGAAATTATTTTTTCCCGGCATCCGTGGAATGGACTTTGAAAAAAAAAATATTGTTGCATTCAAAAAGAAGTTGAAGTGAAGTCATAGTGTTAAAAGCACGACTTGAGTTCAGCCTTCAATATTGTAATACAGTAACCAAATGCCGGGAAGCTCAAGAAACTGAAGCCCTATGTTAATAACTTCGCAGTTTCACAATCAAAAGGGATGGCGGGAAAATGCGAAGGGCATCGTTTAGAATATATAAAGGGGTCGAAATTTGCATATTCTGTGCGACTACGGAATATGTTCATCTAAGATTTACATAAGCTGTAAACTATAATTTGACGAATTTGTGCACTTCAGACGATACAGAAAATATAGTGCACACAGTGGAATTATGTGTTCCTGGCTACGACTTTGTCATGTTAGTGCCTGAAAATTTTCTGAAAGTTCCGAATGAATGAATGAATGGATGAATGAATGAACGAATGTTTGGTTTTTATTGGCGCAAGGGCCAGGTATGGCCAAAGAGCGCCAAGAAAGTTCCGAAGCTTCTACAAAAAAAAAATCACAGGTACCTTAAATCGAAGTTGTGTCTCCTACATTCGGCCTTTTATGAAAAACTTCCATTCAACCTATTTCCACGCGGTTCCAAGGAAATCATTTTAATGTTTTATAGAATATGAAGTTCCAACTGAAAGTCAGCCCCGATTTTATGCTTCTTCTTAAATCTGTAATGTATTAGCTGTTTCGTGCTATTATGCAAAACCTGAGGTGTAAATTCGCATTGTCTCTCAGAAGGCAACATTTTTCACAGTTTATTTTGAGCGCACGAGATAACGGGCAGCGAAAGTCATTCACGTTCGGGTTGCTTTTGTCCAGGGGTGCACCAAGGTGAGATTCAAAAAATTTCTTGGTTAGAAGGCCCATGTATTTTCCGGCACATTTTGGACACGAGCATGTCAGAACTAACGCCGGCTACAGTCTGAGTATTTCTGCTAAACGAATGTGACTTCATTACTGCTCATTTTAAACTTTGCAGTTCCAACATGCAACTTGCAATGCTTACCGAATCCTTAATCAGTAGAGTTTCATGAATGAACTAGCTGAACATTGGAACTTGTCGTGAATAAAATCTTTTCCAGTTAATCGCTCTGGGCAGAAAGACGTTATTTTGCTATCTGGCACATAGAGTTTAAAGAAAACGTTTGTTCCAAACAACAAAAACAACAAATACTACTACTATTACTGCTACTACTACTACTTCGCGACAACAAAAAAACAGTGGACGTGTAAGTCGCTCGGTAAGTCAACTCAGGTTCTTGGGCCATCGCCACTCGATATCGTCAGTAGGGCGAGTCGACGGCAGACGGCACGGGGTGTACAAGATGCATAGAGACAAAAGATTGAAGACATGCAGGCGAAATGCCAGAACCATAGGCACGCATAGCATACCTGATTGACTCGAGCACGCTAAGTGGCTATTTGTCACCGCCCCGTTTGAAAGGGAATGCAAAAAGAGCATCACCATCAACAGCAGCGTAAAGATGTGCGGAAACTTGCACGCAAACCACACATGCCCCACCCTATGAAGCCTTCGTGCATTGCGCTGCACCCGATAGCTTAGAGGCGGAACACGCGTTGAACAAGGCTTAAGGAATGGTCCGAGTGGGCGATAAGAGCGGCGCCTGTTGGCCGTCCTCCCGGGAAGCCCGTTATTAAAGCGCGCGGCTTTCCTGAACGTTGGCCCCTGGTCTCCCTAATGTCAAATGTTGCGAGGAAAGCCATTGGGAGAGCGGGATACGGACGTAACACTGAGACTTCCAGAACGTGGGTGGGTTAGCCATACTGAGAGCACTTCAAGGAGGAAGAGGACGAGGGAAAGAAAGAAGGAATGAAGTAAGGAAAGGACCGGAAGTAGGGAGGCGTGAGGGGATGTCTGCAGCTAGTGCGAGCAAGTGCGAGCCCGGTCATCACGGCAATGAAATGGCGTAGGCGGATTTGGATGTGCATTGGCTTTATGCGGGAAGTACGTTGATAATGTGTTTGGTAAGCCACATTTGATGGAGGGAGAGAGAGTTTAATCAAAATAGAGCATGCGCAGCCCTGCTATATATGCTACTATGAGTTCATGTTGACGTACTGGCAACTGCGTTGGGTTGCTGAAATTCAGAAAGGCGAAATTAGTCCTTCAGTATCTTTGTAGAAGGATCGACATTTCGTCGACATGGTGCTTGTTGGACATCTTGAAGGGGCAGCGCAATATGACGAAGACAGAAGGCAAGCACACAGCGCTGTCCTGTGTGTTCCTGCCTTCTATCTTCGTCATATTGCGCGTTCCCTTCAAGATGTTCCTTCACTATCGTCACTGACAAGCAACCCTTTCCTGCCCAATATTTATTGTGCGAGAGTCCTGAAAGAAAGGTTCTATCAACCCCTACTGAGTTATTATTGCTGCAACTTCCGGTCACCAATTAGGATTGACTGTCGCCTTTAATGTGTATTTGATGCCTCAAGATGCTGATTCAAGCGCTAAAATTTAACGCAGAACCCCTAGTGGCGTTTGTGACGATTTCACTTGTGGACAGTACAGCAAACCAATAGCCCACAAAGTCATTACTATACTAATCACGTTTCGACTCAAATACCTTTTTAGTACGTATGTGCTCATAATGGCGCGAAATAAAGGTGGACAAGCTGTTTTAATATGGTGTGTGTGTGTGTGTGTGTGTGTGTGTGTGTGTGTGTGTGTGTGTGTGTGTGTGTGTGTGTGTGTGTGTGTGTGTGTGTGTGTGTGTGTGTGTGTGTGTGTGTGTGTGTGTGTGTGTGTGTGTGTGTGTGTGTGTGTGTGTGTGTGTGTGTGTGTGTGTGTGTGTGTGTGTGTGTGTGTGTGTGTGTGTGTGTGTGTGTGTGTGTGTGTGTGTGTGTGTGTGTGTGTGTGTGTGTGTGTGTGTGTGTGTGTGTGTGTGTGTGTGTGTGTGTGTGTGTGTGTGTGTGTGTGTGTGTGTGTGTGTGTGTGTGTGTGTGTGTGTGTGTGTGTGTGTGTGTGTGTGTGTGTGTGTGTGTGTGTGTGTGTGTGTGTGTGTGTGTGTGTGTGTGTGTGTGTGTGTGGAATGTGGTGGGCGGTTTGCGGTGTTACTGCTACGCGATCGGAGACATTAGCCCAGTTTACTCGTCGAGAAAGACAAGGCCGAACCACCGGGCAGGGGGGAAAGCAAAGCAAGCTTCGCTTTAAAGCTCGCACTATCGGAAGGCTCAGACTGCGAACTCCAACGCGAGGCAGCGTTGCCCAGCCGCGCGAAATGCAAGGAGGGTCGGTTCCTGCCGCGATGCGCACCGTTCCCTCATTACGTATAGCCCGAAGAATCGGCACCCCCGATAGTCGGGCCAATGCGCACCGCGTCCACTCGCCGAAAAATGAACGAAACAACGCGAGCGAGCGAAGTGGCCCGGCGGGCTGTGCGTTTCCCCAAGTGTTGGGACCGCGGCATCAACGTTGGAGGAACTCGTGTGCTCCGACCGGTGACGTTGGCCCGCGATGGGTCCCTGCAGAACCGATAGAGAGAGCTAGTGGGCCCGGACCGGCGGGCGAAGTTTTGTGCCGGGCGCTGCGGCTCTCTCGTGTAAGCGACGTTCATTAGGGCCCCGCCGACAGGGCGCGCGTTCAGTTTTCGCCCGCGGTGTGTCTCTCCTCCTTTATCCAACTCTCCCGTTCTCCTCTTCCTTCCCTCCTCTCTGCAATCCCGCGCCACCTCTGTTCCTGATGTGCCCGACTGGATGAATGCGACGAGAGAGTGGTGGCTGTATACTGCTGGATTGCGGAGCAGTCTCGTTTTTTTCTCCCTCTCCCGGAAGCGTGTCTGTAAGGGATTGAATTCAAATCACTTTCGTTTTCTACATGTAACGATTGGTGGGGGTTTTGGCGTGAAAAGAATGCTTAAACAGGTTGCTGCCAACTCATTGGTCCCTAGCATGTTTAACTCGTGTTCCTGCTGTAGAATTGTTTGTGACACTGCGCAATTCGTCGACAGTAGGAACCAGGCTTTCGACGTTATAACCTTTATTTATCTATTTTGTTTTTTTAGGAGACCTGTGTCCAGAGGGCAGCATTGTAGAGTAGGTAGATATTGAGCGGTACAACTACGACGAAAAAATAGAAAAAACGAAAAGTTATGTAGGTCCGAAGCATATTTTGCGATCTATGGAAATTGAAGCTTTAGTCAAGCGGTGAGTAATAAATCCCGCACAACTAACTGCAAAACGTGCAATAGGGGTATTTCTTTCCCACGCACTGTGTAATCTCGTGCAGTCCTCGTGTTTTCCCTCGCCGTAAAAGTTGCAAACGCAATGGCGTGCTATCTATATATTTATGCACTACAGTGGTCGCAAGCTATGGTGAAGTTCAAACAGTGAATCGGGCCGATGCATAGCGTGAGACGTCTACCCAGCGATGTCACAAGTACGCACGCAATGTTTGGTGCTTGTCTGAGGAAGAACGCATCGTGATGGTCAAAAATAATTAAATTATGGGGTTTTGCAGGCCAAAACAAAAGTCTGATAACGAGGCACGCCGCAGTGAGGAGCTCCGGACAAGTTTTGTAGCGTGAGCTACACTGGCCGAGGTTGAGCAGTTTGGCGTGGTTCCTGGAGAGCCGTGCTGCGCATGCGCGAGGAGCAGTGACGTCAGACGGCGCACAGCTGGTGCACCGGAGCCGCCGCACGCGACTCGCCGGTCTGTGCATTCCAGAGGAGCGACGTCATAGCCGCGGCAGACGCGCTGGCGCCGGCGCGCGCCCAGCTGTGCGCCACCGTTGCGCAGTAGCCAAGTCTGACGCTGCGCCCGTGCCGCTTGATAGCGCCTCTCATGTTGTGCGCATGCGCAGAGGTATCAGTGGGGGTATACATATAGCGGGACGGGAGAAGGCGACCGAAATTGCTGCTCAGCGGCGCAGAAGAGCGGAGAAGCTTAACTCATCGGACCCCGAAGTAGTTGCCAGGCAATTAGCGGTTGAGCGTAGGAAGAACGAGCAGAAGGAGGCTAGACGTGCTTCGGAGACACCGGAGCAAAGGGAGGAACGTCTAGCAAAGCCGCGTCGCCAGGAGGCTGAGCGACGTGCTCACGCTACGTGTATCCTGGCATAGCCGAGCTAAGCAACTGCTAATTTTTTACCACATGGAGTTTCAAAGAACGCCCGACGCTCGGCATAAGGGCGTCCTTTGCATTTCGTCGCCACCGAAATGCGGGCGCCGCGGCCGCAATTTGAACCCCCGCCCTCGTGCTTAGCAGCGGAACGCACGAGCCGTTGAGGAACCTCGGCGGGCATCACGACGGCCAGATGTGTGCACAGAGAAGCAGAACAAACATCTTGGTACATTTAAGTGTTTTGTACCAAGAATAGGCACATACCCACTGCCTGTATCAAAGAAAATCAAGAAAGAAATTAATTAGATCGAACGAGTTTGAGTATACATACAGGGAAGCTTTGTGTGAGTTTTGTTAGCTTTGTGTGAGTCCAAACAAGAGTACACGTACGCACGCACGCATGCCTTGAACGCATCACGGGTTCAGAGGCAGCATGCGCATACGTGCGTAGCGCAATTGGACTTCATTCTATCGGCAATTAGCTTTTACTTCATCATTGCCGTGCAGCCGCGGATGCGGGAAGATGAGCTTTCTGGGTCTTTCTTTTTCATTCCCCTGCACGGCCGCCGCCGCCGCCGCGGACGCGCGGAGGCCAGCGCCATCGGGTGGTAGTGCGAGCAAACGGGCAGCGCGCGCGGTTCGCGTACTCCGCTGTGATTGGCTGGCCTATTCGGCAAGAGAACAGCCAAGCCGCAGCCACGCTAACGAAACCCGGCGAGGTTCGCTACGAGCAGCGTCGCTTTTAAATTCAAAGAAGCGGTAGTAGTAGTAGTAGTAGTAAGGGGTTTTTATTTACAGTAAGCAGTATACAAAGCTCACTGCAGGGGCAGGGGCTAAAGGCAATCAAGCCTGACAAAGGTCCCTGTCCCTCCGCAGTTCGGTTGCCTGTAATGCACTATTCCATTAAGAAATCTGTGCGCTGCCGGTCGACGGCATGTTGTAACTTTATTAATTAAATAGTTCTACCAATTTATTTTCTTATTGCACAGAGTAGAGGTGCACGAATAGGCAAATTCTCTTTCTCGGCTAGAGTACTGGTGTTATATATAAGTTCGTTAACTGGAGCTTATGTTCTGCGCACATAAAACCTTCGTACACATATATGCACAAACACATAAAAGAAATCGGAGGACGCCTGGAGGACGCAGCGTGGCGGACGAGTTAATGACATTGGGCGACAACGGCATCGGGCAAGTTTTAAGACTGAAGTACTCTCGGCCACGAAAAAAAAAAATCCCGACAGAACGCACGTCTCGCTGACTGTCGATGTTGACGCGATTAGCACCCGAGCAACGCAGTAAAACCCCGTATTGCTGCAGACGCCTTTATTAAACTTTGCGGCGAGGAAAATAGGCGAAGGAATGCTCATCGCATGAAAGCTCCCTCGCCGCCACGGTACCACCACAGACAACATATAAACCTTCGGGCGTCACAAGAGAGAGAGAGAGAGAAGGGAAGAAGAAAAGGCAGGGAGGTTAACTAGACTGAGTCCTGTTTGCTACCCTACACGTGGGGAGGGAAATGGGTAGTGAAAGAGAGAGAGAGAGAAAACATGAGTCTATACCGCACTTTCACATGCACAATGAAAACTTCACAAAAGTCGGCCTCTCAAGCGCAGCCTATTTTGTGCGATGGTACTGTAAAATTGGGGTTCAGCTAACCTGATTTTAAATGAACTGCGCTACGATTGCATAGGCGTGTACCTCAGGCGTAACACTTTTTCATTGTCATGCAGAAGAGCGCGCGTTCCAACTTTTATCAGTCGGGCATGCGGCTTTTGAGTGCGCTGGCAGCTAGTCAGTGCAGCTCAGAAGGAGGAAGATGCCGACAACAAACTGGGGACGAATAGGCTAACAATGCTTCTGCATCAAACAGAAAAGATGATATTGAGCTCTCGCGTTAGTTGTCTCAAAGACGTCATTTTGAGACGCCATCTCGTGGTGTGGAAGTGTAAGATGGTATTTTGCTACCTGTGGTGAGAACATTACAATACGAGAGAGAAAGAGAAGGGAAGAAGGAAATGCAGGGAAGTTAACCAGACAGAGTCCAGTTCGCTACCCTACACGTGGGGAGGGGAATGGGGAGTGAAAGAGAGAGAGAGATGGTGCCTCAAGCGCTGCCGCGATTCTTTTACATGCATACAATCGTCTCTAGGAGTGGTACGGCAGCGTGACGGCAAACTGGTGGTGCTAGAATAAATAAAATGCTAATGTATTTGTGCGCCCGAGAGGCCTCTCATAGTAACCAACTGGTACTGAAATTACATTTCGTCTCGCATCACAGACGACGCACGGGGAAAACGCAAATTTAAACCGAACCTTTTCAACATTTACTATAGAAACCTTGTTGAGTTTGTATTGCCTTTTTGTTTCCTTCAAATAGAACTTCCGTTGAGACGCAATTGAATATAACTCAAATTTTTTTTTGCGAGATAACTAACCTAGTTGCTTGTGAAACATTAAATCTTGTTATAGAACACCCATGAAAAGGTGCATTTTTTCACGTCTCTTCTAAAGCGTACGCTACTTGAATAGCCGAGAGAGAGAGAGAGAGAAGCTAGTTTACGTTCTCCGTAATAGCCAAACCGACGGGGCACTTGTCGTCCAAAGTTCTCGTTTTCGTATAGACTGTGCACGCTTGACGCTAGATAGCCGAACGCCTGATGCGTTACTCCCATCTGGGCCAAGCCTTCCGACCGCCTAAATTTAACAGAGACCAGGTGCGCATCACAGATAACTCGATTGCAGTGTAACCTCCATTTCTTGGCGAGCCGTGAGTTTTGTCTTTGATCGTCGGCTTATCGAATTACGGGGAGTGTGTCGCTTCCGCTGCTTTGCCCCTTTATTCGAGGCCGCAGTCATAGCTTCTTTACCTGGCGAAAAGTTCGTACGCTAAGCGGATAAAGGTTTGGAATCTTGGGCGGGAAAGCAGCACGCAAGGCTGTCATGCGCGATACTCGCGTTGTCGAAGGCGGCGAGAAGAAGCGGATCGATTGCCAAAAAAAACAAAACACGAGGAATATTATCGGAACAAACGAAAGAAGGAGTCTGAGTTCCGGATTAAGCGGATGAGTAAAAGCAGTTATTGAAAGGTCATAGTGTCTTTTGTTGTTCTTATTGCTCCTTCACCACGTGACTTGGAGCTATATAAGCCGCACGGATTAAGGCATGGACACTTGTTGCACGCATCATTAGGGCGCTTCGAGTGACATATATAGAATATAGCGTGGTAATCCTTGGAATGACATGGTGAGCGATTACTTACACAAACAGGAACGTGCTTATCAGAGAACAAGCAAGAGGTTTTTTAATGCAACGCGTTCAATGAGAAAGTAAAAATTTAAGGCCATGTAAACACATTAAACAATTTTTCTTACGGAGATTGCCCACATCGCCACGCTCCTACAGTTGGCGACAACCTAAGAATTACAAGCTTATTATGTAGATTAACTGAAACAAAATTTGCATATACATGCCAGTCAATTAGATTCGCCTTTTTACCCAACGTCAAGCGGTTGCTCGTGTTTGAAGCAACTGTTTTCACCGTAAAGATTAGTCTTTGTGTCACAGGCTTCAGGAAGAAACCAGAACGCCTTGGCGCACCTTATATAGAGGAGATCCCGAGGTCACTGCTCAGCCAAAGGAAATATGTTACCTTTAAACAACTGGCTTTTATTTACCGATTAGGCTGCATTTACGTTAGCTCGCCAAATTCGTTAAACCGTAAGCGAACTCCAGTTGGTACAGCTTTCTTTCAGAGCGGAAGGAAAGGTACACCGCATTTTTACGGGTGCAGCTTCTTCATAATTCTTGGGTTGTCGCCGACTATAGCAAGAGTCGTTCACAATACTCGATTGCATTTCAATAAAAATTCTATTGAATGTAGCAGGACAAAATAAAAACAACAAAGTTTTATAATAATTTTTTTTACTAGGTACACAAATTATTCCCCTATTGATCGCGAAGATAATCCTTGCATTTTTTTTCAGTAGGAGTACGTAAGTGGATATTGTATGCTAGAGTGCGCCTTCATGAGCTTAGGCCAGAGACTTCGGTTTTGCTGGGCAGTCTTTTGCTTTTGCAGTTATATCCACGTTTGTTCTCGCATCCTGCTATATCCCATTAGATATTCAGTATGAATGGTCGGATGAGCGTCGTCTCATTGCAGGGTGAATGAAGGAACGGAGAAAGAAAGTTCAGGTGCGATGCCGTTGACATGCAGTCATTGTCACGCTGTCGTCATTCCGCTGTCGCCGTGTTAATTTGGTCGTCAGGCTGTCATCATTCGGTGGTAGTCATGTGCCGTCTCGGTCATGGTGCTGTCGTTTTCGCGAGGTCATCATAATCGCCATTGTTGTCACGCCGTTGTCGTCACAACATCGTTGTCGCACCGACACCGTCCGTGTCACGTTGTCATGTTGTCAATCAAAACACGACAGCGATAGTTTGAGCCGCCATCATCGAACACCGTTTTCGACCTCAGCTGTATGCGTCAGAAACATTATTATTGCATTCGTCCGATTTCTCGTTTTAATTCGAGTGATTCGCCGCAAGGTGTACATAGTTCAACGTGCTATCAAATAAATGAGGTTGGGGTCCGCATAGCCTATTTGTTTACTTTTACAATCACATTTAGTGGTCTCTCCAACAATTTGCATGCGCCATGTACAAACGCCGCTTTTATACTGAGATCTTGTACTTTGGGTGAAATATTGTATTGCCTTTCTACGTGTACATTTCGTGTGTACTTACGTCTTACTTTCAAAAGTTTATATATATATATATATATATATATATATATATATATATATATATATATATATATATATATATATATATATATATATATTCTTGCACTCTTTCACAATAATAGACACACTATTTACTTCAAGATTAACCTAAAGTATATGAGGCACACCGTAGGTTAGAAAGCATATCCTGGAACAGGCACAGTATTTTCTACTTATAGTGAAGCCGGTGAATTTCAGATGAAGCGTAAAAGAAAACGCAAGTAACGCGGAAAAGTGCTGATTAAATAAGTAGTATGTTTGCTGCATATTTCTTTCCGTATTCGCCAAGTTTAGGCTTTAATTAGACTGCTACAATGCTCCAAAAGGATAACTAAACGAAACAGTAACAAACGGCGAAGGTGATAACCTTACCTAATCCAAGGTAAGGAGACAACTAAATAAAGCACGAAATTGGACTAACTAGGTCCCAGTGGTTCTTCCTTTGATTCTATTATGGCGCGGTTCACTTCGCTCGTCTGCGTTTCGTTTGCCCGGAATCACCTCACTAGAAACCGGCGGACAATGAAGCGTTCACGTCTATTTCCCAACTAATTCTGCGGCATTGAAACGCCGGTGCTGTGAACGCCAAGGCCTCGGAAAAGAAGTACGAAGTGCCCGTTTTCTGCCGGGAAGCCAATTTTCGGTGGCTGAGTTTGCTCATTTCAGATGCGCAGCTTTTCATAAGGCACTCCTTTACGTGCCTTGCATATTAAAGCGAAGTTTTTTTTTTTTGTGAACCCTCTCCAGATATTGCTGACAGTGGCTGCTGCTGTCTTGCTGAATAGAGCGCGCACGCGAGATAGATAGATAGATAGATAGATAGATAGATAGATAGATAGATAGATAGATAGATAGATAGATAGATAGATAGATAGATAGATAGATAGATAGATAGATAGATAGATAGATAGATAGATAGATAGATAGATAGATAGATAGATAGATAGATAGATAGATAGATAGCACTTGCGTGCAAGATCACGTGCTCGCGCCTGTTTGCATTGGGTTAAATACAGTGGTATATGAAACGGGCTAATAATAGTTAACTTTGCCACTGCACTTGGCGTCGTACTTCTCTTTGCGCGCATGTACTCGGTTACGCGGTCCTAATTTACCGCAACGCCGTCATTTTCTTGTTATTGCGACAGATGTCAGGGGCTCGGAGCTCTAAACTGGCCGAATCCATTACGCTGTCGGCACGTCGTGTTGCGTCGTGTTGTCCACGTTGCCATGTCGACCAGGCCACCTTGTCACCTCACATTCAGTCTGACCAATATGGGGAAATAAATAAAACAATTTACGCAGATCCAACTGGAATCTATGTGAATCTACGTGAAGCGGGCCAATACGGGTGGTACGAAGCTTATCGCGATGCGGACAATCGCATTTATTGTCGTCATATGCGAGGTGGAATCTCTTGCGACGTTTATGATTGTGAACGCCGATATGCGAGCAGCAGTGGGAACTTTCGATAAATATTCGTCCGTTTCATTCCTGCGCCTCAGGCCCAACTAACATTATAAATGCGGTCCATATTTCTGACTGAATCCTTACGTTACTTACGTAGCAACTCCTCGAGAGCGCCATCATCGCTAAAGCAAACCACACTGTAACACTTGTAACACTTGTAACAATTGTAGAAACTTGCAAGCTCTAAGCTGGAATTTGCATACGCCATGTAAGATTCAAGTTGTGTAATTTCAGTTTTGTGTAATTCTTCTCGGCTTTAAAAGGCGTCGTCTGTGAAAGCCTTCTCAAACACATTCCGATCCTTCTCTATACGTCGGAAAGTTTCCCGTGCGTTGTTAATTCTGAAAAAAAAAATATCACAATCCAGGACTGAGAGAAGAACTACTTTGTTAGCCATCGTGTGTTCCATCACGTGCCGACCACAGCAAAAAAGTAGCCATGCATTTTTTGTAAAATTATCTTTTTCCAACTCGGTCATCCCGATTACAGAGACTGATTGCAATCACCCGCCCACCGCCATCATGATTAATATTTCTGTGTTTAAGGCTGCCATCCATCGCTACTGTGTACCGTAACTGTGTGCCTTTGATCTTCCGTCCCGTCTCCCCCTCCATTCTGTAGCCCCTTTGGACCTTCAAGCATACCTGCCAACCTACGAATATTGAAATTCCTAAATGTTCCTCTGGCACAAGACCAGGGGGGGAGGGAGGAGGAGGAGGGCAACGAAGACGATGGTTTAGCTGCAGCGTACAAGATGAGGCCGAAGCAGGAAAGTTGAGACAACCGGGGCTGACAAGCAATGCAGTGTTTCTTTTTTTTGTAATACAATAAATAATTTCGTGACTTTGGTGTTGCAGATTTCGCCTGCTTCAGGAACTTGGCTGTATCAGGTTGCTTAGAGCAAGATCCACTCTTACGCCATTCCACTATGGGAAAACTTCCAAGAGGAGGTTCGGAGACCGAAAATCTAGACTCTATCACGAATAACCGTTTTTCGTAAAGCTTGACGCAAGATTAGTAAAATCGTAAAATGATGACGAATCCCTAAATTTTAGAGAAGTGCAAGAGAGTTGGCAGGTATGCATTACGGTTATTCAGATAAGCAAATGACAGAACTCGAAGTTTCAACCTAAAGGAGAGGCATCGATTGCGATAGAAAATTAATAGACAGATATACGAAGTATAGTAGTTTAATCAACCGTATAAACGTGTAAAAATTCGCTTTGACCGCGGGAACTCGCTGTCAAAATGCTGGCGTGAAGAAGAACGGCAGCAGTAGCGAGCGAATCGACCTTTGTGCTGCCTCTTACTTAAGCACGAAGTGGCGAACCCACAGGGCATACGAAGCTGCGACCATCGGCGCACCTAAACTCCGTACTCATCGCAGATGGCTTTCAAGATAGGGCACGTGCTGCCGCGTCATACGCAGCAGCCGCCGAAGTAGAACGCACCAGTGCAGTACTAGACACAGTACTGGCACAAGACTATGACGTCCTTCAATGACTGTGCCCGGCCACAGGCTAACGGTGAAAAAGAAAAACGGTAAAAGCACCACTTGGGATCACAGTAGAGGAACACACACACACACACACACGCGCGCGCGCACACGCACGCACACGCACACACACACACAAACATTGTGGCTCATTACTTCTAGGTCTGCAAGAGACGCACAGACGAGCAGGGAACATCCCATGTTCGCTATGTTTCGTTTGACCTATAAGCGAGCACAAAACCCGCCTCGTCAATCTCCGTCAGTCCATCCATCTTTCCGTTCGGACTTCTCGTTTGCCTAAACCTCTTCTCTATAGGCGGCAATCACTCAGCGCCCCACCAGCCATCTATTTGCCCAATCGCCTGCTCTTCACAGTTCGTGAACGAAGCTTTGGGGAAGGAAAAGTGAAAACTCTTTGCATGACAACGAAGAGCCACTGCGAAGCAGGTGTCTAATGCAAGGAAGAAAAAAGCAGCCGCATCAGATCTGGTGCACGTGAAGAAAAAAAGAAAGAAATCGCTAGAGCGGTTTGTCAGCGCATGTATTTCATGAATTCGTTTTGTTTTTTCCCGCATGTCTAGTTACAGTTATTCCTCTGTATTTAATATGTACTTGCCTATTTTGTTTTGTACCTAATGATGTTAATTATTCAAGGTGCTCGTTATTGATTTGATTTTCGTGCTTAGCCTTCTCAGTCAACAGTAGTATATTTTTCTGTATGAGAGTTATTGACGCGAAAGCATCAAATGGCTTCTTGAGAGAAAAGACCGGCGTCTGTAGCAGCGAAACGGCTCCTAAATTCTGCTTGGCTGTGACGCTACGTCACGAGCTCACCACGTCACGAGCACGCCACCACACGAGCGCATCTCGATGGAGCAGAGCGGGCGAAAGGGAACACCCACTGTAGAGATAGCGCGTCAGGTGTTTCTTGAGGGGAGAGGGCATCGCCGTGACGTGCCTCTCCGCCCTTCCCCACTGGGCTTAGCTGCCTAGGTTGCCGCTGCTGCTTCCTCGGTCTCTCGCCGTGCGATACGTTGGTGGCGTTCTGCGTTGGCACCGACGGCTGCTGCTGCTTCTTGCTGGCTCGGGCCGCACGTGCTACTATGGAGTCTGAAACATCTACGGCGACTGCAACCTCTCAGTAGCGAAACGTGGCCATCCACGCCTGTACACCGCAGACGAAGTAAGCGAGCGGGAGAAGGTATCGAAACGAGCGAAGAGGTAGGCAGCGGACCAACTGAATGGGAATGAAGACACCGTGGCCAGGGAAGAAGGCATCGTCAGCTTGACTCTGTCATAGACATTAGCGAACGCATTGCGTGAAAATAAGTGCCCTTGATTTCTCGGCAACGTGCTTACGTAGAAACTGTAAAAAAAAATAAAAAAAATGCTCGCATCTCTTTGATCGCAAAACTCGATAACATACACCGCCGCAAAGCTCGAAAATCTTACACGCAGCGCAAAACTCGAAGGACAATAATGCTTTTGCGTTCAGAACTCCTAATAAGTGCGTAGGCCTAGCCAAATTTTTTTTTGTGTATGTGTGCTTGTTTTGATATTTGTATTTCATTTTCCGATCAGCGTTTAAGCCTCATTCCTACCATATTATTTATAACGGGCTTATACATTTCAGCCAGAAGGTCCCAATACAGTCAATGACTACGGCACCTCCTCCTGTATGTCACACGTTGCAATTCTACAGTTTCGAACTACTGAAATAAAATTCTGAACCCAAGAAACAATATTGCTTTTACACCGTGTGACCAGGATCGCTTTGTTTTGCCTATTTTACGCCACATTGATTACTTATTGGCTCGGATTACTGTCAGCGTAGGTGAAGAAGCTGAGCTGAGTGACCGGCGGCGTTGTCGACTTCGTCGCAAGAGGCGGCCGCCAGTGACTGCAGCCTTATCGATCCGCGGTTGCGCAAGTCTGCCCAGTTTCCTTTGCGTAACGCGCACCATTATCCTATATAGAAATGAAGTCACCAAACACGGCTTAGAAGGTCACCCAGACTTCTTTTAATCTGCACCTCGCTCTATATTTTTCGGAGGTGCGACAGCTGCGGAAGCGGGGAGGGAAGGAAGCGTGCTGTGTATACAATAGTCTCTGCGGTCAGAGTGATTGCTGAGAGTTTACATTGCTCGTCGCTGACGATCCAGCGTGCTGTATTTGTATAGCAGGGCTTTGCCGTAGTTAAGTGATGCTCTGACACTCCGCTATATTTGTTGTTACTTTTTTTGCATTTTTGTTATGCATCGATTAGTCGATACAGTTTTACTTTTGACGGTCGTAATAGCCGGCTCTTAGGTGGCCTATTTTTCCACGGCTTCATCATTTACCGTAGAAAACAAAATGGTTGATGTAATGATTGCAGACATGGAAATTTTGGGGACAAGTACCTTACACCACTGGCTTCTCCGCAACGTTGGATTCTCGGAATGAAAAATGACGATAAGTGAAGTCAAACCTTTCAGTTCACTTCCATGCAGAGCAGCCACTTGTGTTTAAAAGAAGGCTAAAGAAAGGTTGGAAGAAGTAATGTGACATTGGGGGGGGGGGGGGGGGGGGGGGGCGCTATGTTTTGTAAGAGTTTATGCGATTATGAACGGCATAGTAATGTAGATCAAGCGAGATTTTCTTTTTTTTTCAACTTGACTTTTGTGGCGTTGGATGTTACGGCGTACGTGTTTATCTCCAACTGGTGAGCTATTTACTAAAGTTCATTACGACCCACCATGGTCGCTCAGTGGCTTTGGTGTTGGGCTGCTGAGCACGAGGTCGCAGGATCGAATCCCGGACACGGCGACCGCATTTTAATGGGGGCGGAACGCGAAAACACCCGTGTACTTAGATTTAGGTGCACGTTAAAGAACCCGAGGTGGCCGAAATTTCCGCAGTCCTCCACTACGACGTGCCTCATAATCAGAAAGTAGTTTGGCACGTAAAACCTCATAATTGAAATAAAAATAAGTTCATTAGGAACTTTCGTTATTAGTTTGTCCATATCTTATGGATTGCTAACGTTCGCAACAAGCACAATATGTCATTTGGGAGCCGATGTTCAATCCCACCACCAGCTTCTCTGCTGAAGAAGGCTCAAATGACGCAACGTTGGAATATTCCTACTGACCTATTGGAAAGCGCCTGGTATGAGCCAAAGAATAATTAGCATTTAAGGATACCCGCGCTGACAACTCCAGTCGCCTCGTCGTCTTACGCATGCCGAAGTAGAGACACCGTTTTGCACGAGGGAGTGCGTGTGTGTTGGGGGTGGGTTGTGGGGGAGGGGAGGATGGGGCTGCAACGCCCAACGGCATATCGTCTGGCAACTATAGCGAGTCGTACAAGCGCGGCGCCGGCGGCTGCTGGCACCGCGTGCCAATGAATTAACCCTCCGTGCTGGCAATGGCCGTTAATGGTGTCCGCGTGGAAAGGCCTGGTGCCTCCAGCCTCGCGAAAGCCGACGCACTCACTGCGCGGAACTTCTCGTTTAGAACAAGATAAGAAAGAAAGAAGGTAGAGTGAGAGAGGAGAAGGAGGAAGGGAGAGGGAGAGAGGAGCAGCGGCTGCGTTGATGACGCTGCGCGTGGACTGCTAATGACGAGGGCTTTCTCGCAAGATTAAGGAACGGTGGGCGTGACCTGGTGCAGCCACTTAATGGAGCGATTTGGTAATGAGATATACGTGTACGATGAAACAGATGGCGCACGGAGATGCGTGTGTGCGTTTGTGTTTGTTAATTAACTCAACAACGAATGGTCAACGCACTCACTCTTGGGTTCGCTGCAGTCAAATCTGCTAATGCGCTCGCGTTCACCGTCGCGCATTCTGTATCTTTCTTTCACCTTCTCTTTTGGAAGTATACGTATACGAAGTGTTAGTTAATAAAGCTTTTATTGCGATAGCAATTATATGGACAGTCCAGGCGCACTTCTGCCGTCGGCGTCGCCGTGAGACTCCGTATAAATACCAAGGGCGATAAGATTGTCTCCGCACGCCGTACGCTGTATGTGCGAGTTAAAGCGTACGAGGGTGAGCCGGCGATAGCTGCTCAATCTCGCGCACACAATGGAGGAAAGCGCGGAGGATGCGCGCCGTCTTCCGTCGCACTCAAAGTTCCGGGGTGATGGTATGAGGGGAGGGCGGGCGTTCTTCTCCGGATTGCTGTATCTTCAAAGCCATCTGCCACGTGGACAGAGTCTGCCGTGCGCTCTGTTGTCGTGGCTTAGTTCACGTCGATGCGAGAAGCTGCGCGAAGGTGAATTCGCTCGCTGCTGCTGCATCGCTTCCTCACTCCAGCGTTTTGGGCAGCGAGTTTCCGCGGTCATCGAGTGAGATGCGTTCATGTTTGCTTGTACGTGTGCGCGCGTCACACCATGCCTGTAAATTTAGTTAGTATGCCTATGTTTCCAAGTTGATATAACCGATAAAACTACCATTCTTACTTGGTATAGCCGTCCACTAATTTGTTATCGCAATCGATGCTTCGCGTTGCGGCTGAAAGTGCGACTTTTTTTTATTACTGTTATTATCATTACATTCTCAATGCGGATTTATTGCCGATGAGCGAAACGTAGAAACTTGAAGCATGCTGCCTCAAAACTTCTCCAGTAGCACCATAGTTGACCCTAACCTACTAATACGTATTCCGTAGAGCACAAGCGTGATGGCGAGTTAGCGCAGTTAAGCGAGAGGAGAGTGGAGTGAGGAGCCTTGTGTGACCGGGTTATAATAGTGAGATGACCTGCCGCAGTAGCCTGGTGGCTGTGGCGTTATGCTGCTTAACTCGAGGTCGCAGGTTCGATCCCGGCCGTGGCAGCCGTATTTCGATAGGGTCGAAATGGAGAAAACGAATTGTATATTTTCAATTGAAGTGTGCGCTAAAGAGCACCAGATGGTCCCAATTAATCAGGAGTGCCCCATTGTGATCACATGGAACGTAAAACCACCGAAATAGATTTTGATAGGGCGACAGAAGTACTTATCATAGCGGAGCCACATTTCGCACGCTGTTTTGCCGGGCAGTTTTATGCGACGTGCACGTTGACGCATGCGTATTGTAATATGAGAAATTGAGAAAGTTAGAATGAACGCACGTCGTAGTCAAAGGCGGCACGGAAAAGAACGGCAACGCGCGAAACTGCGTCCTGAGCTCTGCTTATTGCGTTGCCGCCGTTGTCCGCATTGATTTCAAGTGCGTATAATGTACACTGCGAGTTTCGTGATATTGCCCATCGCGCATGGATATTATGCGCCGAGAAACATTGCGCTTTTGAAGCAAAACTTTGTACACTCGTTCCTTTGTTGTTTTTTAAAGGCGCAGCTTGATTCGGTTACCTTCTTTGCTTTCTCTTTTTTGTTCTTTTTCAGAGTAGAGCATTCGGAAATTTCGAATAGGCCAAACTTTCAATTTGGTGCATTCTATTAGACGACGACGACGACGGCATCATCATCATCATAATCATCATAATCATCATCATCATCAACAACAACAACAACAAAACATCAACCTCAACAACTACATCAACATCAGCAACATAAGCCCACAATGTTAAAATCATCATCATCATTGTCATCAACAACAATAACTACAACAAGATCAACAACATCAACATCATCATCAACAACAAAAATCGTCATCCTTAAGAAGAAAAACTACAGCAGCAGCGTAGAAGGTTACCAAAAATCGGCCACGCTCCTGTTTATACACGGTCTTCTCCACGTCCGCCGTTTCTTTTCGTGCGTCCGCTCCTGCTAACGCTCTCGCGCGCTTAATAAAACATGTTTATATATACTCTTCTAGTGGAAAATCCTTACGGCAGTATCGTAAACAACGAATGCGCTCAACTCATGGCACCGGAAGACACAGGCGAAGGCGTTCTCTAAGTGGTGAACGAAAATATGGATCGAAAATGCCAATTTGTTGGAGTGCACTGTTCCGGCCGCGGCTGTTCCGCCCTTCCACGTCTTAGCGACACGAAATATCTCGGAGGGAAAACAAATGCTCTGTTTACAGGAGCGAATCTGTCGGCGTTCTTTATTCTGACGTTCTTTTTTTTTTCTTTGCTCCAGCGCGATCAGCCAAGGATGAGAAGTATCTGAGATTAGCTCACGCGGCGGACTGATATACAATCGAACAGAAAAAGAAAAGGAAAAACAATTTCATGCATCTCTGCAATCCGTTTTTTTTTTTTTTTTTTTTTAATGTAGATGTATGGGAAGGACAATTGCCTGGCCCCAAATACACTCGCTACAACAGATAAACAAGGAAAATAAAACACGCTAAAAAGAAATCGACGAGATTGAGTTTCTGTTGAAATGCAATCGAATGTCATGTAGGATTTTTTTCAAAGGCGCACAGTGTAGCACTTGGGACAGTTAGCCGTCACACACGATGCAAGAGGGGGGGGGGGGGGGAGAGGAGGCGAGTCAACTCGCGTTGTCTTGCGTACACATATAGCACGTAGCATCTTTTCGAAAATACGAATGAATTGAAACAAGTTGTCCCGGCTACAGCGTGAACACGTTAAAAATGAGCTGAGTTAAGCGAAATGACCTAAGCACATAAAAAGAAAAGCCGTTCAGAGAACGCCAAAATCGGCGCAGAGATTTCCGAATAAAAATAATTTCGTTATTCTCAGACGTCCATAATGAGTAATCGTCTACTGGAGTTCCCATTAATGGTGTTCGAAGTTTTGCTGTCGCTTAAAAACACTCGCTTGTGCCTCAATAAGCAAATCAACGTTTGTTTCGACTCTCGCTTGATACGATAGCAGATGTCCAGTCGCGTAGACAGTTCGTACGTCGCACAATAATACACAGTCAGCGGTGCTTGTGTGGTCCAAAGCGAACGTCTGTATAGGGAAAAAGTCATGTACTTTAGCTGAGTGAATTGTTTGCTTACGTTGCTCATGTTTGCTACCGTAGATAAGGCTTCGCTTTAAAAGCTTCGATCTAAAGCTGCCGTTAGTTTTGCTAAACGACGACTACATCGTCACGGGTTGGACATTACGGACACGTATCAAATACTATGGGGACTAGAGTGTCCTTTTTAAATGTCAGGCGACATCGTCTTCCAGTCAAAGAAGCCCAACAAAAAAAATATGCCGCGGACGCCATTATGGAAGCTAAACATGAAACAATGCAGTTTTACACCTGCAGATGTCGTTACCGAAGCCCCATAGCGTTCCTTCTGAGTTTTTCTTGCATTCAATCGACTTTCTGTTGAAGTGTAGTTGAATGTAGTTCACGAGCTTTGTAAGGAAATGTAAAGCAACTCACAAGTTATCGGAGACGCCGTCACGTGATGGCTACGCTACGGATTAACTCAGAATATAGAATCGATTTAGATTAACTTAACCTGCGGATTAATCTATAGCTACAAGAGCGTTTTTGCGTTTCGGCCCCATCGCAACGCAGAATTCGTGGTCGGTAAAGGAAAACCCAAAACCTGCTGCTCAGGAAGACTATGCCATTGTCAGAGAGTAACCACGGCCGCTATATCGAAGATAAATTTTTACCTCAGGGGATCGTACCTGTAAAAACATGGGAACAAAGAAACATTTCCTGCTAGGTAACCACTGCACCGATTTTGATGAAAATGTTTGCTGTTAAAATAAAAATGTTACAGTCTGTCGACTGTATCAAGCAGACGTTTTCATATAGACCCTCAACCTTCTTTTGAAAGATTTTTGGAAATAGCAAAATTACAAAATGCTCGAGTATCAGGTTTACAGCTCTTTGACTGGAGAATAAGCTATGAAGCAACGATCCTACAAACTGAACCGGCTGAGGCATGTTTTTCGGGCTTACAAATTTTACGCTCTTTCTAAAGAAGATTACTTGTGAGTGTTTGTAGAATTCAGCTTTCTTCTTAAATGCAATATAGTTTTTTTTCTACAGTGAAGCTGTTTATTGCTAGGGATATTGCAGGAGTGGGAGTTGTGCAGCATGCAAGTGGTACAATTACGCACACCACTTCAAATTGGTTTGGCGGTGTTGTAAGTATTATTACATTTCACATGCATTTAATAGTGCATAAGGAATTGGCCTCGGGCTAAAGCTTCCTCTTAACAGTGACTTTTAGAGAACAACAACAAAGCAAAAATCGCTCGCAGAACCCCCGCGCCAGTACGAAGTTCCATTTCACAAAAGCTTGCAGCCACCAAGCAAGTTCGCAAGTGCATTTTTTTCCACAGTGAGTCAGTAAAAAAAAAAAAGAAATTCATAGCTTTGGAGTGCCCGGCACACGTTTTAGGAAGAACTCAGTATATGCTTACTACATTGCTTGCAAAGAAATAGCTGTATACAACAGGAACGTTAGCGCTTTGGTCAAAATCCTTTGGATGTCTACGTTCATTTGCTTTTGAGAATGCATTCGTGGTACAAGAACGACATGAGCCCATTTTTCCTTTTTCTTCTTTGATAAGCATACGCGAGACATGTTTGCGAATAAAGGAAGACGGCCTGCCGAGCGATAGATCTTTTGAAGCGCGATCTGTGGAGTATACCGACGGCTACGATACACTCGATAAAAATCGAGCCCTTCTGGTTACGAGCATAAATCTTAGGCGGCTGAGCTATACGAATCCGAAAAAAAGAAAAGAAAACGAAACGCTTCACATCTTAAAAAGAAGAAAGTTTGAGTTCAGTCTGCGTGACAGTCGACATATTTTGCTCTGACATTCTTCAATCATGGAAAAAGCAATTTCCACGAGTACAGCTATAGCCTCCAGGTATAAAATTTTAAAACACGCTCTCTCGCGTCGGCTACTGCGCTCACGCAGGTAGCGCAGCGTTGAAAATTTTCAACCAACTGCTTACGTGTGTGCGCGCGTGCTGGGGCAAGAAATAAACGAAGAAAAGAATTGTGCTACGTTGACAGTGAAAATCTGTTGCGCACGAGCTTTTGGGGAGATTGTCGATGTGCCCGCCGGAGTACACCGAGGACCCAATGGCTGCTTGCTATCCGGACAGAGGCGACGCTCCCTTGTTTGTTTGTTTGCGTGTGCGTGCGCTTGTGTTACTTCTGCTCGCATTTGTGTTACTTCTGCTCGCGTTTGTATTACTTGTGCTCGCGTTTGTGTTACTTCTCCTCGCGCTTGTGTTACTTCTGCTCGCGTTTGTGTTACTTCTGCTCGCGTTTGTATTACTTCTGCTCACGTTTTTGTTACTTCTGCTCGCGTTTGTGTTACGTCTGCTCGCACGTCCCACATCATGAGATATTCATAGAAGGACAGGTCGATGGACGTTTGCGTCAACAACACCGCAGGGGTACAAGCCTCCGCCATATTGACACGATTACCGTTCCCCTGTCGTGGCGTCCCGCACTGGATTCACACAGCCCAACAGCGAGCATAAAAAAAAAGAAAAGCTGCCACAATGACTGAGAAGGAGGGGGGAAGTGGTGTGAAGACAGCATTGAGCCTCGGCTCGCCCTCTCATCTACTCCTTCGGCAGCCTGCTTGCTTTTAGCTGACGGTTTCTTATCTTCGTGCTGTGATATTCTCTCGGGCTTGTTCCCTCTCTTGTAACTGATACTTCCCGCGCCATTTACTTCTCAAGGCCTTCTTTCTTTTATCCCTTATTTTGAATCGCGAACTTCCATCTTCAATCTCAAACCTCCTGCTGTTTATTATTTGTCATTTTATTTCCGGGTCCTGAACCTCCTTTATTTTTTACGTGCATATTGCGTCTTCATTTTTTTGTTCTTTGCTTTCTGATGTACTTTGGTTTTGTCATTGACTTTTTGATGTGCGGCGTCAGCCGTCACTCGCTTTGCCTGTTCCGGGCAAACACGTATCCAGTAACGTGGTTCAAAGCTCTCTCTCTCAACCATCTCTGTCCCCCCCTCCCTTCCCCCCCTCCTTTTTATCCGAGCCTACTCCTGCCACTCCACATTTTTCCGTATATAGGGGAGAACAGTGCAAACAGGCGACTCCTTTTCGTTCCGCCTTCTACATTACCCAATATTTTTTTTCTCTATACTCTGCTCCTCTTGCTTATATTTTTCTTCCCGTCCCCCTCGGCTGTCCCTGTTCTGCGCTGTGCTTGGTGCGTATCCGCCGAGTGGCTTGCTTCCCCACATCAAGCTCACGTTCTGTGTCCACACCGCTTAACCTGCTCATTATGGTCTCGGAGCGAGAAGCCATTTTGTCCGGTGAGTGCACCGGTTAAGGGGGCGAGGGGGGGTAGAGGGGGAGTCGGGTACTCGTAAACAGATCCTCCGCACCTTTTCTTTTCCTGGATTTGTGTTTTTTATTTCCTCTACTTGGGCGATTCGGTTCTCGTGAGAAGACTACGTCGAAAACAGCGGGGTTTAGCTCACCCGAGCAGCAAGAATGTTGTCGAGGTATTCGTGCACTTCTGGACCGTCTTTCTCTGTAGTTTTACCAGTTTCCTTGCTTTTTTTTAAAGAAAGGAGGCCAATGTGGAAAAGAAAAAGCTGAGTGGGAAGGGGTGCTGGTCTAAGCAATGTCGTGTAGCGCTATGCACGTGTTACGTAACAGGATAGTTTTTTTTTTTCATCTTCTTTATGGTTTAGAAGACTGTACTTATCTAATTTCTCGAGAGACGGGTGCGGGAAGAGAGAGAGAGTTTTTCTTGCAACTCCTGCCTCCAGCAACAGCCGCCGCCTTGTCTCCGTTGCCGCGTATAGAGTGTGAGACGGAAATGTATATATCCTGTGGACAGACTTTCGTGCAGGCGTCGTCTTTCTGCTGTCTTAATGCAGCCTGCGTGGGAGCGGGCTGACGAAGCGCTCGCGCAGCTTTGTCACGTTAGTTACTGGCACGGTGGCTTCAGCACTTTAAGCGCGTAAGAGGTCTCGCAAGGACGTAATGTTCGGCTGAAGGTCATGTGACGACACTTGGGATAAGTAAAAAAAAAAAAAAAAACGATTCCTCAGCCCTTCCACTCTGTGAAGAAGGACGAACAGCGAAGCTGTGGTGTGGGTTGCCTCAGTCGATGCATATATATATATAGAATTACTATTATTATTAATATTACTAGTATTGAAAGACATGCAACACAAGTACATATTTTCACTGTGGCGTGATTTATTCTCAAATTTTTATGAAGTAGTGACGTGTGGAAATGCTGCCGCATGGCAGACGGGAATTCCACAATATTTACAGCTTCACTGTGAACTACGTGATTACGAAAAGTAGATAAAACTCGGCGTAATGTTAAATTCGTCTTAGGGGCTATATGCAGTTTAATTTGTTTCGGAATTTTTTCGATAAAACAAGTGTCACAGCCGTTTTCTGTAACCATACTCCTTCCGTAGACGGCCCTGCATTTACAGCAGACGGTAATTCTGTAACGCTAACAACTTCACTGTGAACTAACTAATTATGACAAGTAAATGAAACTGAGCGCAATGATAGAGTCGTCTTATCAGACAATTTCAGTATGATTTCCTTTTTCTCAACATACCTACATTGTATCGAAAGCTATACAGCATTCGCGAGAACCTGGAGACGAACATCTTTTTGGTGTCGACGCGACGCGTAGACGGGCGGACATAAGGTTGTTTCACATGGCGCGATTGGGGCGAAAAAAATCGTTCTACCGCGCACGTCGCAGAGCGATTTCCGCTCACAGCTTTCGCATGCGTTTGCGGCAGCGCGATTTCCGTCGCAGCGATGCGCAAGGTTGCCTCCTGCTCACGAAGTATCCACGCCTGCATCGTTAAATAAAAACGACATGGAAACTAGTCAAATATTCGAATTTTCCTATTATTATTCGATAATAGAATAGGTGCACAATGTTTTAACGTTTAAAAGCGTTACATATTTACGACCGCTTGCAGATACGGCGAGTGAGGCGCTGCACAGACCACAAGTATGAGCGTGCGGCTTGTGGGGCGTGGTTGGGGTGGTTCCGTTTAGTACACTCTGGTTTCGTTGTTACTATGGAAGCCACAACTTTTTTCCTGGATGAGCATTTGCTTTTGCAGAAGAACAAGCTACTATTGAATGTGCATGTATAAGCAGCTGGCACCATTTGCAGCGACGAAGAGGTTGACGACGGTGGCGATCAAGTTGGCACGTGCCTTATGTTGCGGCGGCGTCTGCTCCCGACCTGGATATCGTGCAGCTTCTACTTTTAAACGAATTGTGTAAGCGGAAGAAAAAAAAATGTTTATGAAGCTTCCAAGCCGCAGTCGCTGGTGGGCACGCCCTATTAAAGCATAACTAAAACTGGCGCTCGACATTGCTCCACAGAGCTACCAACGCGCGGTAAAACGGGAAAGCTATTTTGACGGCGCTTTGTCTAGTCACACATTGCCCCTCCCACATCGCGCCGATCGCTGCGACTGAGCGACGGCGCGACCAACTTGTTGGAATCCAGTCGCGGAGAGCCCATGGCGTCGCGGCGGTCGCTGAGCGACGGAATTCGCTGGGTCGCTGAGCGAAAATCGCGCCATGTGAAACAGCCTATAGACGGCCAACGTAGACGTAGACGACGTAGACGGATGGAAGGTTGCTATATACAGCTTCGCAGCAAGCAAAAAAAACAACAAACAAAACAAAAAGGCAAACTAACGAACAGATGCATGAGTTGTGTATTTTGATAAAGTTGAATGTCTTTCGTTACTTCATATCTGTTTTGATCTGGTGGTCACCTGTCCTGAGTAGACTCAATGAAAACGAAAAGTACGTCTTAAAATACTATTCCTACAGAATTGTAAGTATCACGACTCAGGGAAACACAATGCTAGAAGTGATAAAAACTTTGGAAATGTGAAGGTATGAGGATTGCCACCAGTGAGTTTGAGTGAAAAAAGTAAACTCTGCAGGGATGTAGCTGAGGACATATCCTTGTTTATCGGCAACATTGTGGAACTCATATGAAAAAAAAAGCGTGTTTCTTCCGATCGCAGGTTCAGGCATCTTACAACCAAACACTTTTGAAAGATTGTAGTTGAATATTTTGTTGGCGGAACCACGTCGCATGCTTTATGTAGTGTTAATAAACTCATCGGCATCATGGGCTATTCCCCTCGAATTGCTACGCTTTTTTTGTTGTGCTTTTGCCTATTCCTATACGCGGGAATGCCGTTAAACAATACATGAACGTCATCGTTGTACTGATGATCTGAGGGTTTCTTTGTAATTGTTGTTGTCATTTCTATACTGTTATGCCATTGTATTCGCGTCCAGTGCAATACACTCTTTCTTCTAGCCAATGGATTTGCGCCATGTGTGATAGTGAACATATCTTTTTTTCAGACCCGGAGGGGGAGGCTTGGAGTGACGAACACAAGGATTGGTTCTTCCTCGCCCTCGTCAATGTTTGTTCTTATTGCCACCCACTGAGTAAGTTCCAACTCTTCCAACAACGGACCTTGCTAATATGGTTTTTGTTACAACAACAACAACAACAACAACAACAACAAAGTCATAAGTCTGCATGGTGCACGCAGCAGTCACAGCGTAGGCTGGAGGAGCGCCTCCAAAGGAGCTCTATTTTCGCCACCACGCACTACCGCGTCTTCGCGGCGAAAGCTCTTTGCGTCGTTTTCGCGAGAAGGATCTGAACTGTCCGCCCGGCATCGACGGCAAGCTGCGGCTTGCGCTGCGGTTTGTCCTGCTCTATGCACAATAGTCTGCTTACCCCGATGTGGCTTCTGGCTTTCGTATTTTTCTTTTGCATTGAATACTTCATGATTTAGTTACTATTAGCGCATGCCTTGTCCGGATGATTGCAGGGATGTATGCCAACTGCATCAAAAAGAACAACTATGAATTCACTAACCTAGCCAAACCATTGCGGCTTCTTTGTCCTGGCACCTCTTCTCAAAGGAAATTAACCTGGATTTCATTTAGTTTGAGCATATTTTATTGCGCACTATAACAACCGAGAACTTGGAGGGCGCAGGACAGTTTTAATTGGTTTCGTGTCATTGAATTTGAATAAGTTAACTAACTAAATAACCAACCAAAATCAACTAAGTAACTTGGTACTTGCGGAATACCAATTCTGTGATCCTCGCTAGGAAATGCGTTCGCCACGCTACAAGAACGGTCAGCCTGAAAAACAAACTATTTCGAAAATGCCTAAGTTCTACATTACAACATAATTAGTGCTTTGACAAATCATCAACCGAAAATCAAAATTATTCAGAACTCTAACAAATGGCTTCTTCACTTTGTATTCAGGTTCGAGATATTTCTGGGTCTCCATTTTCTGTTCGTTTTTTTATTGGTGTTTAGCGCAGAGCACTCAGCGCTGATTACATAACCCGCTTATCTGATCGACTAATTAAGCCTATTGTTCGAGCTCCAGTCATTCGCCATATCCAAGCGACCAGTCAACAAAGAAGTGAAACATGAAGCGAACAGTGCGCGGATGTTAAATAAACACCTTCACTTTGTTCCAACGTTACGCACATAAACAGAGAATGCGTGACGTAATTGAGTCGAGGTGCTTCCCCTCGCAACGTAACCTTTCTGAATAATTGGCCATTTCAGTGAATCATAACGTCATTTGTAAACCACGAATTCGGACAGCTAAATTGATTAACGATTAGCGGCAGTCAGACAAGGCTGCTTTGAACATGCAGCTCTGTTTTCGCATGCGTTCACACTTCACCTAATTGGCTGCAAACGTGAAATCGCAGATCCGCTGAAAAAAAAAAATTAACACGGCGCATTTGTACTTCGCACCCAGATGTCAGGTTCGAACGCAGGAGCGACATAATGATACGTACTTGCAAGCATCAGGCAGTGGTGAAGCCTTCGTTAGGGGCGAAGGCTTACTTAGAGAGCTTTAGTTTATATACTTGGGAGCACAGAATTGTTTTCTCCCTGTTGTAGCCGATGTTGATGTCAGGATGATACTTGTTCCTTTTGAAAGCCGATATCTACTGACAGCAGGTAGATTTTTTTTTAACCAAGGCTGTCACGTTTTCTTTATTAAGCGAACTGTGTGATAAGGAGCGCTAATTCTCTCGTACTCATATTTCGTACACAGGTGTCATTTCGCGCGTGCCTGCTGTTTTTGAAATACCACGGTTACGTGCAGTACCCGCTTGTTCCTTCCGGTAGATGTACCAGTGCGGATTTTACGCGCAAGCGTACATGACCCGCCAGTGAAATCGGCTAATGTATGTTCGATGCCCCGAGGGAAGGGAGCGGCGGAGGAGGAAGGCGCCTGGAGGAGGAGAAGAGAATGGCGCGTCGGGGAAAGTAGGAAGGAGCGCGCTGAGCGCGCGGCATGCCCACGTTACCCAGAGGAAAGTCTAGGTGGCGTTGAGTGCCCTTACAAAAAAAATTGTTGAAAGGTTATTGACGTATCATTGTTCAACGTCAACAAATGACCTTGAAAGATCATCGAGGAATTGTTGAAACATCATTGAGGAAATTGTTGACAAGTGTTGATAATTGGCCCGCGACATTCACCAGAAACATCATTGTGGCCTCTCAATTTGAAAGATCATTGGCATATCGTTGAAACTATGGTGTACTTCAATGCTGAAAGCCCATTGAAGCATTGTTGAAGATGTGTTGTTTGTCAATGTTGAAACCCAATTGACGTATTGTTGAAATGTGTTGTTTGTCAATGTTGAAAGCCCATTGAAGCATTGTTGAAGCTCAAAATTGAAAGCCCATTGAGGTATTGTTGAAATGTGTTGTTTGTCAATGTTGAAAGCCCATTGAAGCATTGTTGAAGATGTGTTCAGTCTCAAAATTGAAAGCCCATTGACGTATTGTTGAAATGTGTTGTTCGTCAATATTGAAAGCCCATGGAAGAATTGTTGCAGATCTGTTGAACATCAACACAAATTATGTTGAAATCCCTTTATGCCCCACTGGGTATTTAGCAGTTTAAACCTGCACTTACCTTAAGATACTGCTGAGCTATGTTGCATATAATTACCTTTGATGTCACGTTGGTATGTTTGCTGTGAGAGGATAGGGATAAAATTTAAATACAGCCGTTTTGTATCGCAGGCCTCTGTCACCCTGGGCTCAAAACATGCTCCTAGATTGGCTGTAATAAGACGTATTGCAAAACTGCTAGCAGTACTATTATGCCACTTTTTTCAATTGTCAGAGTGAATGGTCCTCCACAAAACTAAGAGTGCTGAACTGATGCAGACAAAAACCATTTTTCTAGGTGAACTGTTTATTTGTAACCAAACATCTGTGTAAATGTACAACCATTTGTAGTTTGAGAACATCAGAAACTTAAAAACTATTGCACAGTACAAACTTCCTGCAGCTTGACACCATAACGAAATTGAATACTGAAGGTGTAGTATGTGTGGCCTTCAAGTAAAACACATTTCCCAAAAGAAATAAATTTAAAAAAATAAATACCTAAATAAATAAATGTAGAAGCAGACCGACATGACTGTCAATAAGAACACTCAAAAAGGTACTTGCTTTCTCTATTAGGGAGCCAGTGGTACTATTACCATGGCACGATTTGCTTGAGCCCACCGCACTCAAATGAGACCTGATATGCAGGGTGGTTATCTTTAAGTTTCATGGAATTTATTAAACACGGACTGTTGCAGCTAACACAATTCTAGATACAGAGTGCCAAACATTACTTGCATGAGAAATCAAGACACCATAGTCAGCTGATTAAGAAAAACTCAGTTCCTAATAAAGTTTTTACGAATTGTAGACGGTAATTTTACAAGGTGTATGCACTAAGAACGAACTTCCAGAATGACACCAGTAACGAGACACATGCCATCAAACTGGCTGTAGAAATGCACTGCTGTAGCACTTCTTTGTTAACAAAACGCACTGTTATGCATTGAAGCACAAAAGTAACCGGAATGCCCATGTATTTCTCTCACATTTATGAAAAAATCTCGCAACTGGTAACACCCTGGAAATTAATTTCAAGTGAATATGTCTTTCAACCTCACTGGCTACAATTTGCAAACTGAAATATGTGCCGTGATGTTTAAGTGAATTAATAAATTTATGAGAATCAGTTTAATGTTTCCATTTCTTGTGCTAGTAATGTCCACCTCTGAATAATCCAGCTCAAGAAGAAAAATTATGCTACCTGGCACAGACAACTTTAAAAAAATCTGTAAAACTGAAAAAGGACCACTGTACAATCCTTATTTGCTGGTTGAATAGTGTGTGCCAATTTCAGTAAACCTTACATACTTCTGAAATATGGCAATCACAATAAGTGATGCTTATGGGAGCAGTTTATTATGCTGCATTGCTGTTGCATGATACAGTTGCGTTTTCTGCCATGATAACGTTCCTGCGCAGGTCATTCCATATCAAGCGACTTATTCATATTAACTACTTCAGATTTTTATATGAAAAAAAAAACTATTAGTGATGTGCTGGAATAAAACAAAGTTACTCCTTTTGTGAGTTCAATTTTATTCACTGTCACAAAAAATAACGAAAGAATTCAGAAAAAGATATGGTTTCATGCAAACATGAAAGGCACATCATTGCCATGACCGGAGATTTTTTGTTGCATTTTAAATTTAAGCCGACTTATACCTAATAATTTTTACTCATGTATTTTAGATAGCAATAAACCATGTTTACAAAGCTATGTAAAATGCAGTTTTTACTGAACTCTGACAATGGCGCAGATGCACTTGCAGGTGTGCGATTCCATGCCGAATCGACCAGTGTTTTTTGACACCACACATATAGCTGAAACATTGCCATGTGTTTACTAGAGTTCAAAACTCGTTGCCCACTTTTATTAATTTTTGCCAGATATTTTGTAGCATTTTGGTGACAGTTTAGTTTTCCTGCTCAGCTGAGCTAGAGGACATCAATCAACATTCTTTTTCAAATGCACATTGTATTGATCGAGGCCTTCAAATGGTGTGCGTGCAAATACGGTGAAGTGATGCAACTGCCAAAATAGCCAATTTTTCAAATATTTGAATACTTCAATTGCTTTTGGCACCGGCAAAAATGAGTCAAATTGCAATCCGTTAGATTTTTTTTCGTAACGAAAAATTCACAGGACAGAACTTAAATACAGAATGGTAGTCCAAGTGACATAGTATAGCAAAAAAATATGTGCAGCTTTGAAGGTTCAGCTGATCGCCTGTAAAAAAAAAACAAATTCTAATCTTTTGCAAGAAGCTTCATGTTGAAGGAAAAAACAGCTTTCGTAGTTGGCCAAAAAATATGTGATACATTATTGGATAGCTCTACATGTCTACTATGCATGTGTGAAGTTAAAGAAGGCATTATTTTTAAATGCGAGAAATTCTTTTTTGAAATTTTGTCAGCACCGACTTTTCTCGGATGTGCGCACAGCTTGCCGGCTGGGAATGCACACGACAAAGCTGGCTTTGTCTCCACACAGACGACAGAGAAGCGGTGTTAGGGTCTGCATTTTATTGCCAAGGGCCACATGCTCTAACGCAACGAGGCTTGTGTTTGGTGTGGGCCAGGTAAACCATACAGCCATTGCACATAAACTATCAATACAAGGTCTGTTAGAAAAGTATCTGACCTTTGGCTGAAGAAAAAAAAACTGGCATAACTGGAGCGTTGGAAACCTAATCACCCTCAAAGTAGTCTCCTTGGGACTCCAGTCACTTCTCCCAGCAGTGCTGCCATTGTTAGAAGCATTCCGAGAAGGCCTCTTTCAGAACGGAGTTTAGCTCAGCTGTCGTTGCAGCCATAATGTCTTCTCTTGTCTGAAATCGCGCTTCTTTCAATGGCCTCTTGATTTTGGGAAACAGCCAGAAGTCGCAGGGGGCCACATCAGGAGAGTAAGGAGCCTGTCGAACTACAGGAGTCTGGTTATTCGCCAAAAAAGTCTGAATCAAGTGCGAGAAAAGCATTGTCGTCATGGATGCGCCAATTTCCTGTTGACAACTTCGGTATCTTGCGCCACACAGCATCACAGAGGCCATGGAGGACATCCCTGTAGTAGTCTTTAGTGATTGTTTGACCCTGTGGTGTGTACCCGTGGTGTACCACACTGCGGAAGTCAAAGAAAGCAGTCAGCAACACTTTAACGTTGATGCGCACTTAGCGGTCTTTGGTTAGTGACGTGTAATGCTTCCACTGTAATGACTGGGATTTGGTTTCCGGGTCGTAAACATACCCCCAAGACTTGTCACCAGTGATTATGGTGTTCATGAAGTTGGGGTCACTGTTTGTGGAATCCAGCATGTCTGTGAGACTTCAACACGAAGTTGCTTTAGCTCCATCATGAGCAGTTTGGGAACGAATTTCGGTGCAACTCTCTTCATGGCCAAATCTTCAGTGATAATGGAATGTGGATAAAATGTGCTGATGCCCACCTCTACCACAATTTCTTGGATAGTCACACGACAGTCCCACATCACCACGGGGTTCACTTCGGCAATGACCTGGTCATTTCGGCATGTTGATGGCCGACTGGAGCATGGCTCGCTCTCCACCGATGCGTGGCCGTCTTTAAACTGGTTGTACCACTCCTTAATCTGTGTGCTGCTCATAGCATAGTCACCAAAAGCAGTCTGAATGTTCGGAATGGTTTCCACTTGGCTGTCGCCCAGTTTCTGGCAAAATTTGATGCAGTAGCACTGCTCCAGTCACTCCGCCATTTTCCTTGCAATAAAAAACCGACGAGAGCACTGTGTACTACCTCATTCAAATGCTGCGTCCCAGCAAGTCACGCTATTGGCAGGCAGGAAAAAATTCGTGCATGCGCACAAAGGTTCAAGGGCGGCTGATGAAAATGCACTTGTTACATATTCATCAGGTGTTCGTAAAGAAAGGTCAAATACTTTTCTAACAGACCTCGTACGTATTAAATACGTGAGGGAATCCTGCAGTGCTAAAAGATATGGTTCGTGCAGTTTACAAAAAGAAATATCAGCTATTATGTAGACAGTAAATCCAGAAAGAGCACTGATATTGTTTATACAAAGCCTTTAAAAGGGCATGTCGCAGTGCAATGCAACATAGAGGGAGCAGGACACTTTGTGCCCTGCTCCCTGAAGCCCAATGACGATGCAAGTAGAAAACACCTTCATAATTAGGACTGAAAACCTACATGAGTACGAACAAATTCTTGTGGTGTTGTTTGCTACCACTGTTTTAGAGCCGGAACATTCTCATCTATAAGTCATATGTGCCATGTTTAGTCTGATGTGGTCAGACACCATTGGCAACCACTTCTTGTGTTCATGTTAAAAAAATACGAATTGAGACTGCAGCTGCAGCGCTAGACGTCACCTGCCTTCGCAATGATAAAAAAGGCAGTCAGTTTGTTGAATAGTTCTTGTGGCTAATTATATTAACAATATTTCCTTACTAGATGACATGGCTTCATATATTTATGCTATATTTATGCTGTATGTGTGATCCACAAATCAACATTATAAAAAATAATTTATCGCACTTAAACAATAATACCTTTTTGTTACTTGTCACATGTATAGCAGACATGTAGGGCTGTGTAACGATGGGCGACATATACTTTTGTGCCAACCACCAAAGCTAATTTTTTTACCTTCAACACGAAGCTTCTTGCAAAAAATTTGAACTTTACAATTTTTTAGCTGATCATCTGAACCTCTAAGGCTTGAAATATTTTGCAGCTATCCCAAGTCAACCAGTCTGATTTTATATTTATTTTGTGCCTTCTGTATTTCCCTATGTTAGAAGAAAATTCAAACTTTGCAAATTTTGGCACTCACACCACTTCAGTCTCTTGACATCAACACCATCTGAATATTTGGATCATACAATTTCCCTTTCAGAAGAAACGTGTATCAGTGCCTTCTAGCTTAGCTGGGCAAGAACAATAAATTTTTGCCAAAGTTCAAAAAAATTTTTGCGAAGGAAAATAAATGGGGAGCAAGAGTTTGGAGCTTCAACTATATCTGTGATGGTCAAAAGAACGTTGGTTGGTTGCCCTAGAACGACTCAAGTGTATGTACGAAAGCAAATTTTCTCATTGTACCTACTCAAAATCAAGCAAACTTGAAATGGTTTGCCATAATGGAACAGTTCTTGACAAAATTGGGTGGTTTGGCATGAAATGGCTTAAGATACTTAAAAAATATACTAATAAGGAAACACTTTCCTTACTAGAACCATACCAAAAACTAACATAAAAATGTAGTGAACTATAACAAAGCACAGCACTTGTATTCTGGATTGAGCAATCCAATGTGGACCTCTCAGGAGACTAGCATAATTAACATAAATAAAATTAACATAAAAATGTGAAGGCATAGAAAGGCACAACATTTGTAAGCTCATTTGAGAAATCCAAATTGGGCCCTTCAGGAGACTAACACAGAACATAAAAATGTCGAGAGTTACAAAAGCACAACACTTGTGTTTTGGTTTGAGCTGTCCAACTTGGGCTCTTGAGAGGTTATTGGTCCCATGCGAGAAGCGAGGCCACAGTTCTTTACATAGGGCATGTTGGTACCAGGCATGTTGGTACCAAGCCTGCAAAAACAAGAAGCCAGAACAAGTTTTAAAAAGCACCTTCAAATGCAAAAGAATGGCATGCAATCTGCCCTCGTTATAACGAAACTGATTTATGTATTTGTGTTGCTTTAGTCCAACTTTCCACGGGTACAGCTTTACAGCATGACCATTTAAATTTATTCAGTGCGGCACAGGACTCCACTAAGTGTCAAATGCAGGAAAGGGCAAAGAGGAACAAAACACTGTAGCAAAATAACTTTATGAATATCCTCAATGTCAAAGATGTGAGCTTTGCTTGCTGAGAAACGAAATGGTGAAACAAATTCATGTCGTTCATAAATAAACCTGAACTGACAACTAAAATTATTTCTTGTAACTTTCATAATTAAAATTTGCTGCACTTCACTGTGCTTTTCCATGCTCCAAATACGATACTGTCATGTCACTACAACTGAGTGTAGCTTCATTTGATGTTAGGTTTCCTGAGTTCACATGCAATCGGAATGTACTTCTCGCCTTACAATGACTTAAGACTTTCTACATTAAAGAAGACACTGCTTATAGTGAAGTATGTTTTCTGCCTCGACGACTCAATTACTGTTCTAATGAGGATTCCGTGTAGTGCACCAAGCTGCTTAGCATGACACATGCAGAATGTGACAGAGACGAAGAAATGCCGTCTTTTAAGAGCCATATGCGATAGGACTGACTTCTTTAACCCTTTTAGGGTTCACTGCCGTACATCTGTGGCTGTGATGGAACGTTCTGAAAAAAATTTGCCTTTTCAGAACAAAGTGTTGCCTAGCATCCCACTGGAGGTGCTGCAACCTTCTGAGACTTCTAGAAAATATTCTTATAGTGCTGTCGCTCCTTGGGTTTCTCCAAAACTGATTTTTCACCTAGCTCCTTGGTGTCTGTCATTGCAGTAATTTGGGAGTGTTGCCACAAGTTTTTTGTAAGTTTCATTACACAAAAAAATTATGCTGCTTTATCCTGCATAAAAAAATAAAACATGTAAAACTGCAAATACTGAAATGGTATTGCCACTTTATTGTTATTTAAAAATATTATTTACCAGTTTATTTTCTCGGAATGTCACTCTGAAGAACTTAAATCTGCAATAAAAATATTAAGGGTGCGCGAAAAGTGATTTTTGAGGCTGAACCGAATAATGCTAGAAGCAAATCAAATAATGGATAGTTTCTGAATAATGAACAGCTGATATCACAATTAATGTAAGATGAGGCTCACATCCTAGTATTATTAAAGTTAGCAAGTTTCTGTCATTGTTATGTTATGAAAAGCTGTTTATTAAAAGCACAAATGGAGCAGCAGAAAGTTTCGTCACATGCACAGGACTCTTCAGTAAGCATAAATGATTGCTGTACAGCCTCTAAAGTACAGCTACTGAAGTAACGTAGCCTGGTCTGCTATTAGAAGTTGTTACGTTTTATGTCTACACTATGTTATTGGAGGCGAGAATTTACCGTACTTTGGCTCAAATTTCATGTTTTATTGGTGTTTCGAAATATTAGAATACTCGCATTTACAAATAGTGACCATTCAAAGACTAAATTGAATAGGACACTATTCAATTCGAAAGTTTTGATTATTTGCACACCACAAAAAATACATAACTCCTAAATTAGAGAGGCATATTTCTCCCCAAAATGTGATCCTCAACGGGCTAAACAAGAGTGACAGAAAAGCCCATTCATCTTTTTGATTAATTTAAGCCCATAATCTACTTGGCAATGGTTCATAATAACCCTGTTAACAGGTAGGTGAAGTAAGGAAGCAGGAATCTATTCTAACAATTTCAGAATGGGAGTAGTGGACATGTCCGATGGTCTGTAAGAAGCTTTATACATTAGGCCCCAAGACCCTATTCTCAATTTATTGAAGTATATGGGGAAAAGCCACATAAATATTTTTTTCATATCTTAGAATACACATAAATATTTTTTTCATATCTTAGAATACAAAGTGATAAAGTGTGCGTTAATAAATACGAGTCATAGGTTAAGTGGTTAGAATGAGTAAGCGCCCACTAAACGTAGTACTGTTGACAGCAATGCTTGCAACTCTGTCCCTGTTGTTTCTTTGATTGAAACAACCAAAAGAAAATTGCCACACCACTCAGGTTCCCTCTGCTAAAAGGCTGCTGTCTGGCATCACATGGACCTCCTTCAATATAGGAGCAACCTTAATTCAATGTGGTCTGTTAAAATTGGTGAAACTACTGTTTCACATCTCAGAACCTGGAGAGCTGTTTTAACTTCTGCAATTTGGTGAACATGCTCCTGCTCGAGCTGAGCAGTAACCACACTAGAGCATACCTTCTCCGCAATTCGCGTATTAGAATAACATTTTCAGGCTAACTAAACATGTCCTCCATGCCAATAGATTTGGAGCGTGCTTCACAGACAACTATTCCTTGCAATGACAGCCAAGCAACACTGCTAATGCGCAAATGCAGCTCATTTTTTGTGGTGGAGCCTCTAAAAACTTTCAGCAGTGAAGGCAGCTTTTAAATTTTAGAACCATTTGAGTATGGCGGCATTACGCACTTAAGATCGTACGAACAGTCAATCCAAATAGTAGGCTATTGTCACATACAATTGCACACATGGGCTACTTGAAAGTCGTTTGTTATGCCAATGGCAAGTTCATAATTTTAGAAAAAAATGTGAATGTAACAATGCAACCAGACAGGATATATGGTACTTGCCTATAACAGCACTGACCCTGGTGGGGTCAAGAGCCTTTTTTGCCCCTTGGTGTTATTTCCAAAGCCCAAATGGCCCATGAGCTCCTCCTCTGTGAACACATGGTGAAGCAAGGCCCTTGCAAACTTTCCTGGTCTACCATGGCAGGCCATGGTAAACTGTGCCAGGATAACCTTCTCAATGTGCACTCCTTCAACCTATGTGAACCTGCATGTTTAAGTAAATGTTAGCAAAACAGTTTTAAGCATTTCAAGCACATTCACACAACAGCCCTACTGCAAATAAATTACAAAAGTACCTGTTGCAAATCTAGATTGCTAAACTTGACTTCTTACAAGCTTCTTATGCTGTCTGGACGCCACATGTTTCAGAAAAACAATCCAGCACAAACAAGAATAATAAGCCAAAGTATCCAAACATATAGTACTTGAAAAAGGGGAGTACCAGCGAAACACAAATGACACGCACACAAGGAAACGGCATTAGACACGGACGGACGTTGGGACGGACCAGCGTCCATCCCTGTCTAACGCCTTTTACGTGTGTGCGCGTCCTTTGTTTTGCTGGTACCCCCCTTTTTCAAGTTCATCACGCACCAACTGGCCCAAGAGCTTGCGCTAATGCACATCTAGTACTATTTATTGTGATTACCATTTTTAGGATACTTCATATTTTCAGGTGTTTGTCTCTATTTTCCCATCCAATTGTGTCAATAGGTAGTCCATGGTCTAATGGGGAGATTGGGCTGCTATGTTAAGGGAAGAGTTCAAAATCAACCGTTGGAACAGCTTGGGTGACTGGGTATGCGACCCTGGGCATATGCCACTTTTCAATGAATCTCCTTCCCGCTATCTTGGGCAACTGCTGCTGCTTGTGTTGGCAAGCAGCATTAGGAGCTCAAAGAGGGACATGATTGTCGATCATTACTAAGATTACCACTACACGTCACGTTAGCTTGCTGTGCTGCAGAAGTAATATGCGAGATTCCACTCCACTGTATGAAATGTACATAAGCTGCAAGGACAGTATGTGCCAACCACCACCTCAATTAAATTAATCGACTCGCAAAGCACAGGCTGCACAAGATCACGGAGTGAACTCAGAAGTTTGTGGACAGTCAGTTGATGTCCACGTCAGGGACCTCTAGGGAAACTCAGTCATTTCCTCGATGTGCATCATCGTGCCGTCATACATTGTATTACAATTCTGTCTGTCTCGTACCACCGTTCTAATAGTCATCATGTATCACCACAATTCAAAATATAAATAGACACTTATATCTACTCTTTATTTAATCTTTATGGAGAATACTTTGAGCATGAGTTTTTGCAAACATCATGAATTCTACAGCTTAAAGGTGCACTAAAGCAAAATTAAATTAATTAAATTCTGGCGTATTAAGTGCCAAAACGATAATCTGATGTTTAGGCACGCCTTAGTGGGGAACTCTGGACTAATTTTTACCAAATCAGGCTGCAAGGTACCTGGGCAGTTTTGTATTTCACCTCCATCAAAATGCGGCTGTTTGATCCTGTGACCTCGTGCTTAGCGGAGCTGTGCCAACACCCCTAAGCAACTACGGCATGAAAGCACTAAAGAGAAAAATTATTTTAGATGTATCTGTACATGACCTTCCTACAATTCAAGAGATTCACTCATACCGTGACAAGAGGCTGAGTAAACTGTAAAAGCAGCAAGAGGAAAGATTGGTGGCAGTGCTGCCTTGAAGTTACCACACCCGCTTGCTGTGACGTCATGGATTTTGATGATGTCTGTTGAGGTGTAGCAATTTTTTTTACAAATAAAGATGTTCTTCATCGTATTCCAAAAACCCAAAATAAAAAGCGTCAGGAACTTTTACAGAACCAATACAGCCCAAGTTTGAAAAAATACTTGGAATCCATGATGTGACAATGAGGTGTCAGCACAAAGATTTTGGGGCGATACTCAGAAAATTGAACTTTGAGCTTTATTTTCTCTAATAATCAAACAACTACCAAGAAAGTTACAGAAGTAGTTATTTAAGACGATGCTTTATTTTAAATTCATTTAAGGTGTCATTAGTGTCCCCTTAATACAAAACAAGGAATGCACTTGGCTGCGTAATAGGTTAACATGCATCACTGGTTCTCATTAAGGTAGGATTATCAGTATAGCAAAGGGCATGCACTGGCTGCTCCAGAGGGGAGCCCTTCCACTTCCCCTCAACCTCCCAATTTCCAATTTCTTTATGAGCAGTGATGCAATTTCTGTATCTTAACGAGACATAATGCCAAGGAGATTAAAAATGCCATGCTGGCTACAGCATGTGGTGACCGGCACTTCACACCGTCCAGCTCGGCATCAATCTTTTTGGAATTTGGCCCTTGAAATGCAGAAAGCCCCGATCGCTGCTCGTTCTTCAGCCAACTTTCTCAAAGGGTGCTGCTGTTCTGGTTTGATACCTCTAGCTGTGCACTGCTGTATGATGTAGGTCATAATACCTTCGTTCTGGTAAAACTAGAAAGATGTGCACTCTAGTTAGTTAGAGGGGCGTTCAGAAACTTAGTGTGCACTAATGTCCACACTAAGTTTCTGAACGCCCCTCTCATATCAGGCATATACACTGAAAACGGCACATTCCGCGTTTAATATGTTCACAAGTGACAATGAAATTCACTCCCAGTCCCGGTGCAGTTGCAAAGTCTTTAAGCTGAGTGCTTAAAGGCACCGTGTCTCCTAATGAAGGCACTCTGCACCAATTGATCACTGGAGCAAATGCGTTGCAGTTGCATCAGCAATGTTGTTGTTTTTTCTGCTTCCTGCAATACATTTTCACGGTATCACTGTATTTGATCATCGTGACGCTACAGAATGGATGGCCAAAGAATTCACTTATACCGTTCCAGCTGGGGCCTCTCCCAGCTCATTTTGAATCTGAAAAAAGATGTCACTATTAAAACGTGAAGCCACGATGCAGCAAAAGCGACAATCAAAAGAGCTACATGGACCATTAGGCTGACATAAATGGACGGATACAAATGACTAGTCATTGAATACACTAAAGTGTGGCCGCTCTTGCCAATGGCAGTGTGAGCTTGTCAAAAAATTTATTTCACATTCCTCTAGTTACTTTAACCATTATTT